>NC_133138.1:10492385-10649885 GCF_048418815.1 Hemitrygon akajei
CTTTAGGCCTGAATGTGACAATTTAAAGGTTAAAATTTACCATGATATATAGTACATTGCTTGATTAAGCATTCTTTGTTTGTTTACAATATTCCTTACAGGGTAATTGTAAGAAGTATGTGAATGGCATACATCATTATGCATCCATAGCATATGTGAGTGTCTCACTAAAATAAAACAAAGCAGACATATTTATCCCTGGCTTCTGTGTTTTTATTTCAATTAGTTTCTGGAGTTAAAAACATAACAGGTCTCATATACCTGCACCTGGGCCTCAGCCTTCCATACCCCTCCCATCCATTCACTTTTCTAACCCTAATGTTGTAATCGGACCTACATCCACCATTTCCACTGGTAGCCCATTCCACACTCCCATCAGCTGCTGAGTGAAGAAGTTCCCCCTCAGGTTCCTCTTTAACATTTTGCCTTTTGCCCTTAACCTATGACCTCTTGTTCTTATGACCCAGCCTCCATGGAAAAAGTCTACTTGCTTTTACCCTATCTATACCCATCATAATATCTCTCAATGTACCTAAATAATGGCAGGAAAAGGAATGTCTATAAACCTGGGTAAAACGTCAGCAAGTTAAAAACAAATAATAAAATCACAATGAAAGGGTCAGGAGCAGGTTACTGAATATACCTCTTTACTTATTAAAACATAGAAGAGGGCATTCAACTCATTGGGTGTATGTCAGCTACCAAAAGAGTAGTCCTATCAATCTATTCCTTTCTTTACAAATTCCCTGTACCCTTTGATCCTTTTAATCCATCTTCCTGATTTAATGACCAATACATATTTGGAATGTGGAGCTGAAATCAGAGCTCCTGGCTGAAACCGACCCAGTCATGGAAAAAATGCACAAATTCCACGCAGAACAAATCCCAAGATCTGGATAAAACCCGTATCATTGGGACTGAGAGCACCAGCAGCACTAACTGTTGTGTCACCACACTGGATAAGTTTATTCTTGGACTAGTCCAGCAGATTTCACTTTTCTCTATCAGAAGAATAAGAACTGAATCATATTCCTTGTGAACAAGAGTTTAAGGAGATATTTGAATACAACCAAAATTATGTAAAGAATAAGCAAAGTAGATAGAAAATGATTTTTTTACTTTCCTTAAGGGATCAAGATTGCCAGGTAATGAATGTCTCCAACAAGAGCAAATATAAATGCCTAGCTTTGTCAGATCTCTCACCACTAAGCTGATTCGGTCACTATCGATCAGAAACTCAGCTAAACTAGCCATATAATTAACAGTGGTCCAATGATGCTGAAATTATGCATCAAGTAACTCATTTCTGATATCTCAAAGTCATTCCATCAAGTTTAATTGACTCTGAACTTGTAAAGATGCATGTGTAACCCCCTGGTAAGCCTCAGGCTCGCTCAGCTCGCTTCTGTCTAGGGGGAGCAGCCTCCGGCCCCGCCAGACTGGGTAATCAGCTTCTGTGGATGCTGTGCGATGTCCCCACCCCGCCAAATAACAGACAGTACACCATATGCAATTACATGATTACACTTTATAGATCTTACTGGAACTATATACTTAATAGAGATACAATATAAAAGGAAAAGTAAAAGGCGCCAAACTTATCAAAGTCCAAACCACTTCGTGCACAACCATTGGAGCTCAGTTAATGAAGTCTTCTGGCCACCATTCGATCCCCTCAGACCTCCTCGACTCGTAGCTCAGGACCACCCGAAGTGATCAACCGAGCACCCCGCAGCATGTCTGTCTTCGTCTCCTCTCCTCGCCGAAAACCCTGGCCTCGGGCCCCCCGCTCGGGGTCCGTTCCGTCGCCCAGCTTACAGCATCGCGTCCTCTCTCTCTCACCCCCTCGCGCCGACCTCCCAAAAGCCCACCAACAATAGCTTACAGACCCAGGAGAATAACATCTATCCCAATTGGTTAATAAATGAATACAATTCTCATTATCAGTAATTCTAATTCAACAAGCTTCCAGAGAAAACACCCTCTCACCACTTAGCATAACAAAGAAGCATTCTTACTTTTAACAGAACAAAGAAGCCATTTTGAATAACATACGCAGTAACATAAAGAAGAAACCCCTTACACATGCATGTTCAAAAACACTGAAAATGCTTGACATCATATAGCAAATTACACTACCAATACCTTTAGCATTCAAACCCCTCTATAAATTTAAATTCTATAAATTCCACCACTTTCTCTAAAATGCAGGTAATAAACACCTCAAGCCAGGCTGCAATCTTATAGCTCATAGAAGAAGGACAAGAGCAGTAGGTGCAGGAACTCACCAACAACTACATGTTCCTCCCAAGCTGCATACAGTACCTTCCTGACTTAAATATCAGAATTACTTTAGCACCACTAGCTCTAGATCTGGAATTCCCTATCCAGCACCATTCCCTCTCTGGCAGCAATAACATTACTGAGTATAGTCACACAAACACCTAGAGAGCTGGTGCAGTGACAACAACTTGATGCTTAATGTCACCAAAACCAAGGAGATGATTGTCGATTTCAGACGGTCTCAGCCTGAGCACACACCCCTCAGCATCAGCGGCTCCACAGTGGAGAGAGTGGAAAACATCAAGTTCCTTGGGGAGCAGATCTCGGACAATCTCACCCGGTCCAGGAACACCACTGGGATTGTGAAACGGGCCCAGCAGAGATTGCACTTTCTGAGGAAGCTTAAACAAGCATCACTCCCCACTAACATCTTAACTACGTTCTACAGAGGAGTGGCTGAGAGTGTGCTGACCTTTTGCATCACTGCCTGATACTCCAGCTGCAGTGCTGCCGACAAAAAAGCCTTGCAGAGGGTGGTTAGGGGAGCAGGGAAGGTTATTGGGGTCTCCCTACCTTCTGTCCAAGACCTCTTTCAGAGTCGATGCCTCCAGTAGACACGGTACATCATTAAAGACCCCTCACACCCTCTCCATGAACTGTTTGTTCTTCTGCCATCAGGTAAACGTTACAGGAGCATCAAAACTAAAACCACAAGGCTACTAAACAGCTTCCTCCCACAGGCAGTCAGACTGCTAAATAGCTGCTCTACCTGACTCTGCTTTGGACACTTTTAACTTGCACTGGACACTTATAACTTATCTTTAACTGACATGTGGCTGTTGTGTTTTAGTATTTATTGTTATGTTTATTATTTAGTGTTGCATTTGTTATGTTATGATTGCACTGGGAAACGCTGTCTCATTCTGCCCTGCAGAGCTGATGTATGGTTAGAATGACAATAAAGTTTTTGAATCTTGAATCAGCAGGGCATACAAAATTCAGCACAATACACACATAATGCTGGAAGAACTCAGCAGGTCATGCAGCATCTATGGGGAGGAATAAACTGTTAAACATTTGGGCTGAGAACCTTCACCAACATTTATATTTTCAGCATCTTCAGAATCTCCTGTGTTTACAAAATTCAGCATCAGGGACTTCAAAGCTTCAAAGTACACTGTGTCAAGAAATGATCTTTTTTTTTACAAAATATTTGTTTATAAATTTCTTCAGACAGCGACTATCCTCACCGATTTGATAGAACATACTGTAGGTGTTTCTGGGGAAGAATTCCGCTGTCTGGATGGCTCTGGAAGAGCTCTGCGCCATTCCAAACCTGCAATCATAAACCATAAAGAATCCCTACAGCATTTTACCCAGCAGATTCAGAGTTGAATTTTCCCCTGGCCGAAGTGTCTGGAGCCAATGTCATTGTTTCAAACTGGAGAGTTGAACATTCTGAATGAGAATGAAAAGTATTCCTTCACCCAGCGACTCTTTGGATGTCTCTTCCTAAGAAAGTTGTGGAGTTTAAGATGCTGCTGGCAAAGCACAGCAATGACTTGCTGGCAACAAACAAAACTACAAATTACTCTATTAATCACACTTTTTCTTAGATATGATCACTGAAATCAATAGCCTGTAACTTCCCTTACGGAGCTGTGCTCTTGAACCGTCTGTATAACCTGGCATTTCTGTGGTATGAACTGAAGTTTCAAAGCTGCAGGATGGTTGCAGTCTGGCAAGTACAGGCAGAATCGAGGTGGCAGGGCCTGAGCCTGAGAACAGGAGAGTGAGCCAATGTTTGGCCGTTGCTGGGCCGAACTTGGAGGCAATTCAATACAGCAGAACTAAGGCGAGGTGAGCGGAGGCAAGCAGAGTCAAGGCAGCGGAGCCCAGGCATGTGTACGAGAGCAAGAAATGACCCAAGGTTTAGCCGATTTAAGTACTGGGCCAAATTGAACAGGTCAGAGAGTCAGGGCTGGATGCTAAGGATGCAGTGTCCAGCTCAATTACACTCACTTCTGCACTGAACTGAGGCTGTGGCCTGCAACAAATGGGCTCCTGGATCGGCCACAATGATGACTGGCTTTGTGGCGTTGACCTCACTTCGTGAACTTCAGTTCTGAATGTTATTTGCTTAGGGATTTTTTTTCTGCATATTAGGTGTTTGACGTTCTTTTTTAAAAGACTCTTATCAGGTTTCTTTGTTTTGTAGCCGCCTGTAAGGAGATGAATCTCAACATTGTATAGGGTATGCATACTTTGATAATAAATGTTCTCTGGTCTTTGAGTTTCAACTGCTGTGTACTTAATTTAGACAGGTTTTGGATATTAAGGAAGAACAGAGCACCCACAAAGGGCCGAAGTTTACTGCTGCCACTATTTCTTGTTTCAGTACATGCTCCCTCTTCTCGCAGATTGTTGAGTTCTGCATTACTACTTGTCATTCTGATAAAAGAGAATTGTCTGGAAGCAATATTGGAGAAGTCTTAAAGTCAATACAAATGCCTTCAATTCTTGAAACGCCACTTCTAGCAGACTTTATACATACTAAATATGTCTTGAAACCACTCTCTTTGGAAATCCATCAGCAACTATTCGGCAAGGCAAGTAGTGCAGTTTGGGGATCATTCCCCTTGTTGAATGCTGGATTCTCAGTGTATACATAGCATTGTTTCTTTTGCTGAGCTCCAGTTCGGCAATAACATGCAGCAGTCTTTCTTTTCTACAAATATCCAGAGAGTGAGATTGTAGCACACACCAGCACCTTGTTCATTATGACGGTCAGTATAACAAGCGCAACAAATGCAGATATACAGATCCTGCACCAAACTGAAAACAAATCAATGCCTTATTCCCAAATTATAAGCCCTTGATCTCTCCCTCGATGCTTCATAAAAAAATGTTTTGTCTTTTTCTGCACGCAGAAACAAAACTAGAACAACTGTTCATCAGCCTGCTCAATGAACAGTACTAACAGAAGTTATTGTTATTTATATCTTTTTCAATCAATAACTGTGGATGAAAAGTTAGTTGAAATCAATGACCTGCACAGTCACTTGCAACACATCCAAAATACCAAAGAATATCATTTTAAAATATTTTCCACTTCTTTTAAAGTATATACAATTCTTCTGCAAAAAAATTTAAACCTACTTGAAACTTTATGTCCAATACCGACAAAAAGTCAACAGCATTGGAGCTGACATTAAAATAAGTTTTATTTAAATAACTTTATTCTAACTCAAATTTCCTTTCAGAAGTATTTCTCTGGTATGTTATGGTTAATGAGATATTTCTACTCATGCCCTGGATGTAAGTAAATCTTTTCTTCCCAACTGTTCCCTCGTATGAGATTGCACTGCAGGATGTGTTGTGCAGAACCTTGTGGACAATTGGATGGTCAAATATAGGGCTGGTTACACAGATGCCTCTCAGTTTGAAACATAAGCTTAAATTTAACTTCTCTGTCTAGCTGCAATAAGTAGTTTTAAGAAAACGGATTCAGCTGCAAGCTTCAGCCTGACCCTAAATGGCGCCAGTGTAGTAATTCACAAAGGGACGATGTTGTCATCAGACATAGAAAGGTCAGATTGGTGCTGGAGAGTGCACTATAGATACAGAAAATTAAATTATCTCCAGAGCTATAAATTCAGCATCAAAATTCTAGTGGACAGCTGCAAAATCATTCTTTCATTATTTTGCCTTGATGAGGTAGGTTTCAAAACAGGTAGCAGGACCTGTCTATTGTACATTTTCCAATTCAGTAATATTATTGCTGGTATTTTACCTATATGTAATATTCCCATTTTAGTCTCACATTACTCGATTCCATTAATATTGTATATATATCTCCAACACTTCTTTTGGGAGAGAATTCTAATATAAAATAATAGAAAACCTGCAAATACTTAGGTAGCATCTGTGGATACAGAAAGGCTTAACTTTTCAGGGTCAATAACCTTTAATTAGAAGTGGAAAAGGGCAAAAACAAATATGTTCTATTTGTGAACAACAGGAGAAGTAGAAAGACTAAGGATTTGTCACATAGGGGAAATTATAATTGTACAGCTGACACATGTACCATATGTTCCGGAGTATAAGCCAACCCCCCATTTTCAAGGTTAAAAAAGTGACTTTTTCATGTTACCTTTGTATAAATGAACCCCTTTTGTAGAGGTTTTGGATTTAACCAGAAAAGATCACAAGATCTCACATGCCGGTACTCAGCTTTGTCAGATCCAGAATGGGGAAATTTAGTGAACCAGTACCTGCTAAGAAAACAGGCCTAAACATTGTAGAGCGTTATAAGCGAATTCTTAATAAATAAATCAGGGAGGGAAATTTTGGATTAGGTTTCCAATGGAAAAGAATCCTCTGAAATGTAACCCCCGTGAAACCATTTAGCACCCATCGTAATCTCGTTAAAACATAACACAGGGTGGCGGGATCAGTACGTGTACTCAGTATTGAGTTTGCGACCACCATGTACAAAACATTAAAACAAATGCGATATGATGCTGGCTTCAAGTTGAAGGTTGTTGATTTTGCTAAATGAACGAATAATTCTGCAACTGCTAAGAAGTTTAGTATAAACTAGAAACAAGTGAGAGAGTGGAGAAATGCAGAGGACACGCTGAGGGAAATGCCAAAGACGAAATGGGCAAACCGTGGGAAAACATGCCAGTGGCCAGAACTGGAAGAAAAAGTTTTAGAGTGGGTGAATCACCAGCGATCGTCCGGATACATTGTTACCAGAGAAATGATTCGAGATCAAGCGTTGAAGTGGGACAAAAACACTGTGAGGTCAGCGGAAATTTCAAAGCTACGCAAAGTTGGTGCACCCAATTTATGAATAGATGTGATCTTGTGTAGAGACAAAAAACAAAGATTGCTCAGAAACTTCCCGTGGGGTGTTGGTGTTTATGTTCAAGAACGCTGCTGGATGGACGAAGCAGGTTGCTTGAAGTAGATTAAAGAGATGTGGCATCGACGTCCCAAAGGTTTCCGGAAGGAAAAGTCACTACTTGTCTGAGACTTGTTCGAAGCGTACTTGTCAGGTGAGACAAAAGCAGCATTAAAAGCTGAAAATACGAACTACTATTAAAGAATATAATCTAGAGGGAGATACTGCAATTCTTAAATGGTGTGCATATGACTCGGATTTTACATCAAATAAACTGAATTCTCGATTTAAGGACTGGACAGCTAAAGGAATAACAGTTCTTTGCAACATAATGAAAGAAGGAACACTGTTCAGTTTTGAAATGCTTAAAGAGAAACACTTATTAGAAAAATAAGATTTTTATCGGTATTTACAGATGCGACAATATGTTAATAAGACACTTAAAAATGTAACCAAGGCAAGTACATGCTTGATAGAGCTATTTAGAAGCATTTAATTCAGATAATGGTAGTAGATTCATTTCAAGCATGTATAAGGGGTTGTCAAATCTTAAAACGCATTCGACTTCATACATTAAAACAAAATGGGAGAAGGAAGGAGGGATAATTATATCTGAGGAAGAATGGACAAAAATATGGAGGTATCAATGGAAGTGTACCAGATCACAGAAATGGAGGGAGTTTGGATGGAAAAACTTGATAAGGTATTTTATTACATCGTCTCAAAAATCCTATTATGATAGTAACCTCCCTGTTTGCTGGTGAAATTGTGGAAATCAAAATGCAAATCATTATCATATTTTTTGGGACTGTCCTATTATCAAAAACTATTGGATGGGTATACGCAATGCCCTACAAGACATCTTTAAATGTGAAATACCCTTAGAGAGTAAGACCATATATTTTGGATATATACCTCAAGACTGGTTAAAAAGAGATAAATATTTAATGAATATACTGTTGGTGGCTGGTAAAAAGACTCTTACTAGGAAATGATTATCACAGGAGAGCCCAACTTTAAATGCATGGATGGAAATTACAATGGACATTTACAAAATGGAGAAGATAACAGCATCTGTTAATCATATGCCGGAACAATTTGATTCATACTGGGAAAAATGGTTTAACTACATAATGCTTCATAGGCCTGATTTTATTCTCACAAATCAATGAATCTGTTGTAAAAAAAAAGATCACTCCCTACTTGTACATAGTTTTTTTCCTTTTGCTTGTTTTTTCTTTACGCTCTTTTCTATAAGTGTATACCTCAGATAAATACTTTGTGGAGATTTTGTGATATATATGTACAATGTCTGAAATGCATCTTATGGAAATGTTTGTTTGATGATGAACTTCAATAAAAAAATAAATTACAAAAATAAGCTGAAAATACGGACATTGCAGTCATCCCCGGTGGTTTGATATCCGTGCTCCAGCCACTAGATGTGAGTTTAAACAAATCATTCAAAGAATTCATGCATCGACAGTGGAACAAATTTGACTCAAAAACAGCCAATAAATACGACCTGTCTTCCATGTATTCATTTTTCCAAAGTTGGTACCCGCTGTATAAGCCGACCCCCTAATTTTCGCACCAATTAGGGCCACATTCTCGGTTTATACACCGGAATTTATGGTATTAATGAGTTGGAGAAAGGATAGGAAAAGAAACAGAAGATGTTGGGACTGTGAGATACAGAACATAGCCATTGCTAGACACCTGAAACAGAGAATGCTGAACATGTCTAGCTATATTGCAGAGAGAGAAATACTACAGGCGAATAACTTCCATCAGAATTGGTCATTTCTGCCCTAAACAGGAAAGTCTGGTTAGCTGATATTGTTGAATTTAATGTTGAATCTCGAGGTATTCATTTAAAAATAAACAGAGATTCACAACCGCCTGGGTGAAGAAATTTCCTCTCACCTCTGCTCCCTGAATAGCTGATTTTTTTTTAAATTATGACTCCTGGTTCAAGCCAGGGAAAACATCAACCTTGCAACTGTCCTATCATGCCCAATAAAAATATTGTAATTTTCAATTAGATCATTTATCAATCTTCTAATCTCAAGAAAATCTGCTAATCACAATAGGACATTAAGCTATTTACCAAAATTATGAAAGTTCTTTGTGAGTTAGTTCAGTTCTTTTTGAAATACTCTACTAAATTAATAAATTGCATACTCAGTCTGGTGTTTTCTAGTTTCCTAGAAATGATGTAAAATTCTGCATGAACATACAATGGTCTGGATTCAGCTTTCATGGGAAATGAGCAACTCAATGCCATAAACATTCAATTGGGTTTGTCCTGAAACTCTGGAAAATTAGAGCAATTTAAAAGTACATAGACAATTTACAAGAATGTTGTCAGGTCTGGAGGACCTGAGTTGCAAGGGAAAATTGAATAGGTTAGGACTTTATTGCTTGGAACATAAAAGACTGAGAGGAGATTTGATAGAGGCATACTAAATTAAGAGGGGTACAGATAGGGAAAATGCAAGCAGGCTTTTTCCATTCAGATTGGGTGAGACTACAACAGACGTCATGAGTTAAAGGTGAAAGGTGAAATGTTTAATGCGAACATGAGGGAAAACTTCACCAGTCAGAGGGTTATGAGAGTGTGAAACAAACTGCCAGCATAAATGGTGCATGCAAGCTTGATTTTAATATTTAAGTGAAGTTTGGATAGGTTCTTGAATGGTAGGGGTATAGAGGGCTATAGTCCCAGTGCAGGTCGATGGGAGTAAGCAATTTAAATTGTTCAGCATAGACTTGATGGGTTGAAGGGCCTGCTTCAGTGTTGTATTTTTCTATGTCTTTATAACTATATTTGCTCTGGGAATACTGAGTCAGTGACACCATCTAAGGACAAGGGGAAATATGTTCCATTTACCTTCTCTTCCTAGATGGTTCAGCAAAGGAAAAATGAACACAAAAGGTTTGCAAAGACCACTTTTAAAATAACTGCCAGACACATAGCACCAATCTGACTCAACAGTTGAAACACTAAATAAAAATGACATGAAAATACAGCAGACACAAGAGATGGTGCAGATGCTGGAAATCTGGAGCAACACACACAAACTGCTGGAGGAACTCAGCAGGTCAGGGAGCATCTACGGAGGGAAATGAGCTGTTGACATTTCAGGCTGAGGCCCTTCGTCAGGTTCAATTATACTAAAACATGAGGCAAGAGCTCACGTACTTTCACCAGTTATAACTGCAGCTTTTTTTTCAATCTTTTGGCTTTCTTTCTAACATCTATGTAATAATTTCCTCTAAGGAGTTTGTGTTGACAGAAGTCTTTATGCCAGTGATTGGCTGTGAAAGAAAATGTAGGTAGCAGATGGTATCCCACATTACTATTCCTTTCTGTGTAAGTACTGAATGTATTCATGTGGGGCTGAATTGTGTTAACCTTGTTCTTATCTAGTTTCACCAGGACTGCAAAACAAAACCTTAAATTATCAGAGACAGGTCCGAGAGACTGCTCTAACATATCGACAGTTCATCCTGTGAGGAAATGAAGGGCGATATATTCAGATTCCTTTCCTATCTCATTTTCTGTATCGATTTTTGTTTATTAGAATTGATCTTTTACCTGATCTAACAGCACAGAAGCAGCCAATCTAAACCATTTCAATTTTAGACTGTTGTCATTGCTAAACTCTTGTTTTCCTTAATGTTATGCAATGCACTTTACACTTCAGAATGACCTTGCCAGGGTCAATTATAGTGCTGCTTCTTACTTGAGTCTTAAAACTATGTTAAAATTTCTGTGAGTAAGTGGTTGTGAAAAAAATCATAGAAAATATAAGTCATTTTAATTATTTTCCAGGTAAGAAGGAATTACTAGTGAATTATATTTTAATCAAGTTGGTATTATGAGATTATATTTCAGAAAAAAGGATATGGTTATTAAAGCATAAATTCAAGACTTGTATATTGGGCTTGCAAGAGTTTCAGATAATTTCATAATTAAAATAATTCAATTCAATTACACATTTGTTTGTTCTTTTCATGTTTGTTTGCTCTTTAGCAGTATAGTTTAACATTTCTGATCACAGTTTTTAGCATTCTACCAGACTTGAATACTAAATCTCTGTAAGTGCCTGCATCACCCAAGTAGCTGAAATTGTTTTGTTTTTCATGAATGTGCCTGAACAGTAAGAGCTAGTTGGTTATCAAGTGTTTCAATGCTCACTGATGAACATTAATACATTTTCATGCAGGGGTTCCCAGCCTTTTTTATGCCATGGACCAATAAAAGGCTGGGAAGTTTGAAATTAAGATAAAGTGTTAATGTGCCTAACAGACAGTCAAAGTTGATTGGCAACAAGGTCAGAAACCTCGGTTCAATTCCCACCATTGTCTGTAAGGTGTTTACCCTGTGATCCCATGTGTTACCTCCAGGTGCTCTGGTTTCCTCCTAAATTGCAAAGACGTACAGGAAGTAGGTTAATCGTCACATGGGTTTAATTGGGTGGCATGGGTTCATTGGACTCTAAGGACCAGCTACCTAAGAAGAATGTGATAACCTACCTCAATGACTATCATCCAATAGCACTTACATCCATTGTGATGAAGTACTTTGAGAGATTGGTGATGAAACATATCAACTCCTGCCTGAGAAGCAACTTGGATCCATTCCAATTTATCCATCACAATAGGTCAACATCAGGTGCCATTTCATTAGCTCTTCATTCAGCTTCTGGAACTTCTGGACAGCAAAGGTGCATACGTCATGATGCTATTCCTTGACTACAGCTTGGCATTCAATACTTTCATCCCCTCAAAACTAATCAATAAACTCAAGACATAGGTCTCAAACCCTCCTTGTCCAACCAGATCCTCAATTTTCTCACTTGCTGTCCCCAGTCAGTTTGGATTGGCAACAGCATCTCATCTACAATCTCCATCATCAAAAGTGCTCCAAAAGGCTGTATGCTTAGTCCTCTACTCTACTGTGATGGAGAGTATATTGACTGGTTGTATCACGGCCTTGTATGGAAACACTAATACCCACAAATGGAAAATCCTACAAAAGTAGTGAATACGGTGCAGTCAATCACGGGTAAAGCGCTCCCCACCATTGAGCACATCCTGTTGCACAGAAAGCAGCATCCATCATCAAGACCCCCCCCTCCATCTTGGCCACACTGTTATCAGGATCTCAGGGCCCACACCACCACATTCAGAAACAGTTATTAACCTTTAACCATTAGGCTCTTGAACTGGAGGGGATAACTTCACTTGCTCCATCACTGAACTATTTCCACAACCTAAGGACTCACTTTCAAGGACTCTCCGTCTCAAGTTCTTGATAATTATTGCTTATTTATTTATTTATTCTTTCATTTTGTATTTGCACAGTGTGTTGCCTTTTGCAAATTGCCTGTTCATTCATCCTGTTGGGTGTGGTTTTTTGTTAATTCTATTGTGTTTCTTGTATTTACTGTGACAGCCTGCCAGAAAATGGATCTCAGGGTTGTATATGTTGACATATATCTACTTTGATAATAAATTTCCTTTGGATTTTGAATATCCCCCATCTCTTGCCAACCAAGAAATCCTCAGGTTCATCCGCGAAAACGAGAGTTTTCTGGACAGGACCTACAGTGATGTCGTTACACCGAGGATACCGGAAGAGAGAAAAGGGGGTGACGATGAGGAAGGAAAGGATGCTTGAAGTACGGGAGACCCCAGAGGATGTACCTCTTGTAAACAGGTTCACCCTCTTGGAAGCTGTCAGGACAGAAGATACTGCCAGTCTGAGAGGCGGACAGGTCTGCGAGCAGAAAATTGGTGCAGAAGCAGAGCCGAGGAGTCAGACATCAGGAAGAGCCAGGGTAGTAGAGGACTCCATAGTGAGAGGTACGGAAAGGGATTTCTGCGGCAACAGGCAAGATCTAAGGATGGTGTATTGTCTCCCTGGTGCTAGGATCCAGGACATCACGGACCGATTACAGGGAATCCTCAAGAGTGAAGGTGAACAGCCGGAAGTGGCAGTGTATGTCGGCACAAATGACATCGGGAAGAAGAGGAAGGACATTCTGCAGCGAGACTTCAGAGAATGCAGAAGAAGGCTGAAAAGCAGGACTTCCAGGGTGGTTATCTCTGGTTTGCTTCCAGTTCCTCGTGCTGGAGAGGGCAGGAACAGGGAGATAATGGATCTGAATGTGTGGCTGAGGAACTGGTGCAGGAAGCAAGGATTTACATTCTTGGACCACTGGGATCTGGTTTGGGGTAGGGATGAATTGTACAAAAGGGACAGGTTGCACCTTAATAGGCAAGGGACCAGCATTCTGGCAGACAGGTTTGCCACTGCAACACGGATGTGTTTAAACTAAGTAGTGGGGGGGAGGGGATGGACTGGAAATATAAGGATGGAGTTAAAGGGAAAGTGAAAATAAGAAAAGTTAAAAAGGACAACAGAATCAATGGAGAAGAAAGCTCAAGAAGAGATCATACAGTATGGCCAAGTGAAATAGGAATTGATATGAAAGGAGAGGGGAGTAACGAATTAAAAGTATTATATATGAATGCACAAAGTATAAGGAATAAAGTAGATGAGCTTGAGGCTCAGTTGGAAATTGGCAAGTACGATATTGTGGGAATAACAGAGACATGGCTTCAAGCGGACAGGGTCTGGGAAATGAAGATTCAAGGATATACATCTTATCAAAAGGACAGACTGACTGGCAGAGGGGGTGGGGTGGCTCTGTTGGTGAGGAATGATATTCAGTCCCTTGCGAGAGAGGACATAGAATCAGGGGATGTAGAGTCAGTATGGATAGAACTGAGAAATTCTAAGGGTAGAAAGACTCTAATGGGAGTTATCTACAGGCCCCCAAACAGCAGTCTGGATGTAGGGTGTAAGTTGAAAGAAGAGTTAAAATTGGCATGTCGCAAAGGTAATGATACAGTTGTCATGGGGGATTTCAACATGCAGGTAGACTGGGAGCATCAGAATGGTACTGGACCCCAAGAAAGGGAGTTTGTGGAGTGCCTCCGAGATGTATTCTTAGAACAGCTTGTACTGGAGCCTACCAGGGAGAAGGCAATTCTAGATTTAGTGTTGTGCAATGAACCGGATTTGATCAGGGACCTGGAAGTAAAGGAACCATTAGGAGGTAGTGACCATAATATGATATGTTTTAACCTACAACTTGAGAAGGAGAAGGGAAAATCAGATGTGTCAGTATTACAGTTGAACAAAGGGAACTACGGAGCTATGAGGGAGGAGCTGGCCAAAGTTCAATGGAACAATACCCTAGCAGGGAAGACAGTGGAACAACAATGGCAGGTATTTCTGGGAATAATGCAGAAGGTGCAGGATCAGTTCATTCCAAAGAGGAAGAAAGATCCTAAGGGGAGTAAAGGGCAGCCGTGGCTGATGAGGGAAGTAAAGGGCAGTATAAAAATAAAAGAGAAGAAGTATAACATAGCAAAGATGAGCGGGAAACTGGAGAACTGGGAAGCTTTTAAAGAGCAACAGAAGATAACAAAAAAGGCAATACGCCAAGAAAAAATGAGGTACGAAAGTAAGCTAGCCAAGAATATAAAGGAGGATAGTAAAAGCTTCTTTAGGTATGTGAATAGCAAAAAAAAATAGTTAAGACCAAAATTGGGCCATTGAAGACAGAAACGGGTGAATTTATTATGGGGGACAAGGAAATGGCAGACAAGTTGAACAGGTACTTTGGAACTGTCTTCACTAGGGAAGACACAAACAATCTCCCAGATGTAATAGGGGCCAAAGGAACTAGGGTAAAGGATGAACTGAAGGAAATTTATATTAGGCAAGAAACGGTGTTGGATAGACTGTTGAGTCTGAAGGCTGATAAGTCCCTGGGACCTGATGGTCTGCATCCCAGGGTACTTAAAGAGGTGGCTCTAGAAATCGTGGCCGCACTGGTAATCATTTTCCAATGTTCTATAGATTCAGGAACAGTTCCTGCTGACTGGAGGGTGGCTAATGTTGTCCCACTTTTCAATAAAGGAGGGAGAGAGAAAAGAGGGAATTATAGACCGGTTAGTCTGACGTCAATGGTGGGAAAGATGATGGAGTCAATTATAAAAGATGAAATTATGACACATTTGGATAGCAGTAGAAGGATCAGTCTGAGTCAGCATGGATTTACGAAGGGAAAATCATGCTTGACTAATCTTCTGGAGTTTTTTGAGGATGTAACTATGAAAATGGACAAGGGAGAGCCAGTGGATGTAGTGTACCTGGACTTCCAGAAAGCTTTTGATAAAGTCCCACATAGCAGATTAGTGGACAAAATTAGGGCACATGGTATTGGGGGCAGAGTACTGACATGGATTGAAAATTAGCTGGCTGACAGGAAACAAAGAGTAGTGATTAACGGGTCCCTTTTGGAATGGCAGGCTGTGACCAGTGGGGTACCGCAAGGATCGGTGCTGGGACCGCAGCTGTTTACAATATACATTAATGATTTAGATGAAGGGATTAAAAGTAACATTAGCAAATTTGCTGATGACACAAAGCTGGGTGGCAGTGTGAAATGTCAGGAGGATGTTATGAGAATGCAGGGTGACTTGGACAGGTTGGGTGAGTGGGCAAATGTATGGCAGATGCAGTTTAATGTGGATAAATGTGAGGTTATCCACTTTGGTGGCAAGAACAGGAAGGCAGATTACTATCTAAATGGAGTCAAGTTAGGAAAAGGGGAAGTACAACGAGATCTAGGTGTTCTTGTACATCAGTCAATGAAAGCAAGCATGCAGGTACAGCAGGCAGTGAAGAAAGCTAATGGCATGCTGGCCTTTATAACAAGAGGAATTGAGCATAGGAGTAAAGAGGTCCTTCCGCAGCTGTACAGGGCCCTGGTGAGACCCCACCTGGAGTATTGTGTGCAGTTTTGGTCTCCAAATTTGAGGAAGGACATTCTTGCTATTCAGGGAGTGCAGAGTAGGTTCACAAGGTTAATTCCCGGAATGGCGGGATTGTCATATGTTGAAAGATTGGAGCGACTGGGCTTGTATACACTGGAATTTAGAAGGATGAGAGGGGATCTGATTGAAACATATAAGATTATTAAGGAATTGGACACGCTGGAGGCAGGAAGCATGTTCCCGCTGATGAGTGAGTCCAGAACTAGAGGCCACAGTTTAAGAATAAGGGGGAGGCCATTTAGAACAGAGATGCGGAAAAACTTTTTCACCCAGAGAGTGGTGGATATGTGGAATGCTCTGCCCCAGAAGGCAGTGGAGGCCAAGTCTCTGGATGCATTCAAGAGAGAGTTAGATAGAGCTCTTATAGATAGCGGGGTCAAGGGATATGGGGAGAGGGCAGGAACGGAGTACTGATTGTGTATGATCAGCCATGATCACAGTGAATGGCGGTGCTGGCTAGAAGGGCCGAATGGCCTACTCCTGCACCTATTGTCTATTGTCTAATACGGAACCAATATAGTCTAATTTCTAAAATGATTATGCTTCTCGTGAGCGAGAGAAGGCTATATGTAGTGAATGTTTGCCCCCCAACTAGTCTCTGTGAAACTGTTGACGGTTCAGGACTTGCTGAATTGAGCCATAACTCTCCCCCTGCAACTCGGTTCTATCTTTTGGTTAACCACTCCACCAACACCATGAAATGATGGAAAGCACCGCCCAGGGAGTCAACTGAAGCATGAGAAAGTACTTTGGTTCTCTATGCCAAAGGCATTGCCAGAATCTTCATCAATATTAATCTCTGGTATGGTTTATATTGTTAAGCTGGTACCTCTTGATGTTAGGATACATAATGTAGATAGATAACACAGATTATTTCTGGTTTCAATTAAAATCATGGCTTACATGTGATGTATTTTTTGTCGTTTGCCTTATCAGTGTGTCTGAGCAGATGGTGCTGAACACAGTTATAAAACTATAGGATTACAAGAACAGAATTTGAAAATGTAACTTGTGTTGAATCAATGCCAAGCAAATCTAACCTTGCCACATTGAGGAACTGTCATGCCATAACAGCTTCCCAATGAAAAACAAAATTATTTTAAGCAGCCTTAAGTGTTCTTGTTACAATATCTACTTTATTTCCAGTTGACATAGCAAAATTAGGACATTGGGAAAACAGAAAGGAAAACAAAAATCACAAAATGAAAATTGATTGATGTCACTGTTGATCAAGTTCCTTGCAAGGACTTTATGGCCTCCTTAAGAAGGAGGATATAAACACTAATCCCTGCAACAAAAGCAGGTGGTTAGCAACTACCAACAACTTAGCAGTCAAAATAATACCATAGCACTGGCCAAAATCATTTTCTGCTCTGGACATATCACAAAGCCCACAGTGAGTCCAGATGGTGAATATAAATAGGCCAAATAAATATGGGAAATTGACACATCAGATAGAGATGCTGTTTTCAGTTACTATTTGTACACTGCTTGCTGCACCTAAAAATATATTGAGCATATCTTCCAGGCTGATATTTCAGAATAGGGAATTGATTGTATCAGGATGGCCTTCTTAATGTCCCAGACCTTGTCTTACGCTCTCTAAATGTTCTGTTGTAAGCTCCGCACATTTGTGATGCTATTTTAAATAAAGCAAACCTGCATTGATCCTAGAGAGTAAAAGAGTAATAAGCTTAAATCTTGATATATTCCTGAATATAGCTGATTTCAGCAAAATGTGTATAGCCCATGCATTTAAATGAAGATTTGAGAAAACAGTGCCAGCTGCAGGCATCTACTGCTGAGTGGGAATTCAGTCGGTGACTACATTTTTGACTTATGAACTGTCTGGGTTACAAACAGTCCACAGACGTTGATCACAGAGAACACAAGAATCGATTAGGAAGTTACCATTCTAACTTTCCTCCCACCACAAGTCAACAGCAGATGCCATTTCATTGGCACTTTGCTTAGCCCTCGAACTTCTGGACAGTGAAAATGGATACATCACGATGCTCTTCAATAAGCTCTAAGAGCTAGGCCTCTATATCTCTTGTGAAACTAGATCCTTGATTTCCTCATTTGCAGAACCAAGCCAGTTCGAATTGACAACAACACCTCCTCCACAATCACCATCAACATAGGTGCACCACAAGACTCTATGGTTAGCCTTCTGCTCTACCCGTTTATAACTTTGATTATGTTGCCAAGTACAGCTCCAATGCCATATTCAAATTTGCTGATGACACCACAGTTGTTGGCCAAATCAAAGATGATGACAAAATGGCATATAGGAGGGAGGTTGAATATCAGGTCCACAATAACAACCTCTCATTCAATGTCAGCAAACCCAAAGATTTTGACTATAAGAGGAGGAAATGGTGCTCCATGAGCTAGTCCCCATCACGGGATAGGAGGTAGAAAGAGTCAGTAACTTTAAATCCTTTGACATTATCATTTCAGAGGATCTGTCCTGGAACCTCCTGTACCTAATAAAGCGGCCACTGAGTGTATGTCCGTGGTCTTCTGATGCTGTAGTCCATCTACTTCAAGGTTCGATTGTGCACTCAGAGATACTCTTCTGCACACCACTGTTATATCGGGTGGTTATTTTAGTTACTATTGCTTTCCTGTCAGCTCGAACCAGTCTGGCCATTCTCCTCTGACCTCACTCATTAACAAGGCATTTTCGCCTACAGAACTGACACTCACTGGAAGATTTTTTTTTTGTTTTTCACACCATTCTCTGTAAACTCAAGGAACTGTTGTGCCTGAAAATCCCAGTTGAAAGGGTGATGAAGACCTGGCCAGAAGGAGCAACCTCAGTATTACAGGACTGTTTTGAAAACACGGAATGGAAGACATCCGGGGAAGTGGCTGTCTACAAACAATACCTCAACATTGATGAAATTGTGGAATCTGTAATGGGCTACACAGAGAAGTGCACTGAGGACTTCACATGCATGAGGAGTAAAAATCTTTATGTTACGTCTCCATTTAAATGCACAACATGCAATTTATAGTAATTTGTAATAAATAGTATGTAAAACAGGACAGTCAATATAGCATAGACATACAATTGTATCAGCGTGAATTAATCAGTCTGATGGCCTGGTGGAAGAAGCTGTCCCAGAGCCTGTTGGTCCTGGCTTTTATGCTGCGGTACCATTTCTCGGATGGTAGCAGCTGAAACAGTTTGTGGTTGGGGTGACTTGGGTCCCTAGTGATCCTTGATGAGTAGTTTCTGCAATACTCAAACTACCCCATCTAGTACCAACAATCATTCCACAGACAAAGTCAATTAAATCACAATTTCTTCCCAATCTTTATGTTTGGTCTGAATTACAACCGAACTTCATAACCATGTCTGCACCGAGCTGCTTGCCACAAGATTTGGCACACCAGCTAAAACTTTGACAGACTTCTATAGATGCACAGTGGAGAGTACCATGACTGACTGCATCACAGCTTGGTATTGAAACAGCCTCCTATAAGTAATGGATACAGCCCAGTCCATCATAGGAAAGGCCCTCACACCATTGAGGACATTGCACAAGAAAGCAGTATCCATCATCAAGCATCCCAACCATCCAGGCCATACTCTCTTCGGTTGGCTGTCATCGGGAAGGAGATAAAGGAGCCTTAGGTCCCACACCACCAGGCTCAGGAACAGTTATGAACCATCAGGCTCCTGAACCACACTCATCAATACTGAATTGGTTTCACAATTTATGGACTCAGTTTTAAGGATTCTACACTCTTGCTCTCAATGTAATTTACTATTTTTTTTTGTATTTGCACCATTTGTCTTCTTTTGTACATTGGTTGTTTGTCTGACTTTGTGTGTAGTTTTTCATTTACTCTGTTGTGTTTCTTTGTATCTACTATGAATGCCTGCAAGAAAATGAATCTCATGGTAGTATATGGTGACATATATGGTACATATTTTGTACTTTGAAATTTCAACTCTGCTGTGACCTGGAAGGACCTGTGCCTTCCCATGGATCTCCAGTTGTTTTTCTGCCATTGAGATATTTTTTGAAATATAAGAAAGGCAAAGCTGAGAGGTGATAATGAACAAACTAACTGATTTTACGATGTTAAATAAAGTTCACAGTTAACTTATTATGTGTGTTACCATATAATACCCAGAGATTCATTTCTTTGCAGGCATTTACAGAAAAAAAGAAATAGAATTGAATTTAGAAATACAGTACATATATACAGCATAAACAAAGAATAACAAACAACCAATGTTCAAAAGAAGGAAAATGTCCAAATAAAATAAGTAATATTGAGATCATGAGTTGTAAAGATTCCTTGAAAGTTACTCTGTACATCATAGTCCTGACGAAGGGTTGCGGCCCGAAACATCGACAGTGCTTCTTCCTATAGATGCTGCTTGGCCTGCTGTGTTCTACCAGCATTTTGTGTGTGTTGCTTGAATTTCCAGCATCTGCAGATTTCCTTGTGTCTGTACATCGTAGAATCAGTTCAGAGTTGTGTTGATCGAAGTTATCAATGCTGATCGATGAGTCTGATGGTTTTAGGGTAATAGCTGTTCCTAAACAACACACACAAAATGCTGGAGGAACTCAGCAAGTAAAGCAGCATCTCTGAAAAAGAATAAACAGTTGACATTTGAGGCTGTGACTCTTCACTGGGACTGGAAAGGAAAGGGGGAAGAAGCCCAAATAAGAAGGTAGGGGTTATTCTGCCTTCTTCGCACTTCCTTTATAGGCTCACATATGGGATATAATCACTTGGTTGAGTTAATGTGACTCTACAGAGGGGCATTGAATGTATTATTCTTGGTGTATTGCTCTATTTGGGGAAATGAGCTGATTACTCATTTCATTACAATAATTTCTTGTTCCTTTTGTGGTCCTGTATGAGATTAGAAGGGAACTATAAGTGTAAGATCTTTTGGTGGGCATCATGCAGAACCAGCCAGCACAAGGTTGACAACACTGCATCTTTTCTAATTTGTTTTGCAATTGATTGTGTGAAGAGTTGCAACTTTGAATAGGGCAGTAGAGGATTTTTCTCCAAGGCTGAATTAAGTATGTGTTCCCAGGGAATAATGCAATACCAGTGCTGCCCTCTATCATGACCTATCTGAAAGCAGTTAAGATTAAAAATGGAAGGGATATTGAATTTCCTCGAACACTATTAACCCCCAGTTTGTGAAAACAGAACTACAAAAGCAATCTTCACTCTTTTCACTTAAGCTTTAATATCTTTTTACCTGGTGCATTTATAATGTTTTTTTTTAGGACTCATCACTTTTTCTGGAAAATGCAATCTTTTCTCGCACCCAACTTCCCACACCTCCAAACCCTGTAGAAGATTAGTAACTTAAAAGAAGTAAATCCTTATGACTGATTCTAGTGCCAAGACTCTTGTGGCTTCTTTAAGGATGTAACCTGAAATGTAATTTTTTGTGGCATTTTTCTTTGTCTTGGTGTCTCTGGATAGATTTTACATTAATGTGAAATGCTTACAGTAGCTTGCCTCCATCACACTACTGTGAATAAGGATTCTTCTGTCAGCATTTGTACGTATGAAAGCAGAAGTAAAACTTCCCAAGATTTGCTGCAGTCACACAAGTCTCGATGTATGGTGACTTTGAAAAGCTAATAGCGGTTTACATCGTCTAGCTTGTATTACTCTCCTATATGGCCAGGACAGTATAACCATAGCCAGAGGGGGTTGAAAATTTAAATCAGTTAATGGGGAATTGATCACAATAAATGTAAACCTTAATATTTTTGAAATGGCCATAATCTTTTAAAAATACTCATCCATTCTATCAAGTCAACTTTACATTTGCTCTTCAGGAAAAATGGGTTTGAAAATTATGTTCTTCATTTTCACCAGCTCTCTGCTCCCTTTATTTTATCAGATTACATATTCAGATATTGTTTGTTGGGATATTCAGTGCCTAATGCCAAAGGTAACATCTTATACATAGAAAAAATGAAGAAAACAATTATGCACAGAATCAATCATGAAACATCAAAGTGCATAACCAATTATAAGAAGTTGTAATTCCTGAACCATTAAAAAGAAAGAGAAAAATACATGCACTTGAGCAATGGAAGTAGTCTCTTGGTACAACTACAGACCTGTAAAAGAAATTCAAGTGGATAGTGACTATAAAAAAATGCATAAAAGTAAATTCACATGTTTAAATTGTACAGGTAATGCAGGATAATGAATCATCTCTCACACCATGGAGGACAAGATTTCTCTAGAGCATTCAACATGATTCCTACCATATCTTGAAACCAGTGCCTAATTTCAGGAGACTGCACAAATTCTAATTCTAGTAAAGAGGATGTACTGAAAGACCAACACCAGAAATTCCTTCATTAATGGGAAATTAATTTGATTGGTTTGTGCTTGGAACCCTAAATAAAATAATCTGTCAAAATATTATTAATTTTGTATTTTTATCTTTCTTTATGTCAGTTGACTTTTATCGCATCAAATAAAAACAAAGAGCAAGTATTCCAAAGCTTCCAGCTTCTTCTGAGCATAAATGAACATTCTTCACATCATCTGTACCTGTCTTAAATCACATTAGTCAGGCTAATAGTTCCAGTGACTCTTAAAGAAAATAAAATAATCTGTTGTTGATAACAAAAGCATTTAATAACTCATTGGCATGATCTTCTATCTGGAATATTCAAGTGGAAAGTTATACTTCCACTACTTGACTGCCACATATGTAATCATTTATCATGCATAACTTAACTTATAAATAACCTTAGTGCTTGTGGGCCATGAACATGTTTAATAGCCAAATATATTGAATCATAAAGCAACTGAATAGCAAAAAGAATATTGAAAATTAAGAATTATGAAGCATTTTATAGACTGAGGAAAATAAAGAATGCAATTTAGATGAGATATCTCTTCAAGATTTGGAAGTGTTTGAAACATTTTTTTAAATCATTTGCAGTACTGATTTTAAAGCTGTCTGGTCAAACACTATGATTGAAATATGTACCCAGTATATGCTGAAATGATTTACAATTAGGATAACTTTGCAATTGCGCTACTCAATATTCTTGATGGAAGATGGACAGAGAAGTGGAGAAGATGAGAGAGGTTGTTGAGAAATAGCATGCAACTTTATTAACTGGACTTTTAGCTATATAAAACACAGAACATAGAACAGTACAGCCCTGTATGGGCCTGTCTTAACATCTCTGGATGTCAGCATCTCTGAAGGTCTATCCTGGACCCAAAATATTGATGCAATTACAAATAAGGCACAAACAATGGCTATATTTCATTAGGAGCACCAAAGATGCTCTCAAATTTCTACAGATGCACTTTGGAGAGCATTCTACGTGGCTGCATCACCATCTGATATGAAAGGACTACTGCACATATATCAGAAAGAGCTGCAGAAAGTTGTTAACTCAGCCTGCTCCATCATGGTCATTAGCCTTGCCAGTATAGAGTGCTCCTTAAAAAGGCAAAGCATCAAAAAGGCGACATCCGTCAATAAGGACCCCCATCAACCAGGACATGCCCTCTTCTCAATATTACCATCAAGAATCCTGAAGACACACACTCAAACATTCAGGAACAGCTTCTTCTCCTCTGCCATCAGATTTCTGAATGGAAAATGAACCATGAGCACTATGTCACTATATTTTGCACTCTTTTTACATTGCTTATTTGATTTAATTTTTATATGTATTTATTATTATGCATTGCAATATACTGCTGCCACAAAACAATAAATATGCGAACAATATTAAACCTGATTCTGATTCAGCCCATGATGTTGTGCTGACACTTTAACACACTCCATTATCAACCTAATGCTTCCCTCCCGCGAAGCCCTCCATTTTTCCTTTAGATGTGCTCATCTAAACGTCTCTTAAGTATCTCTGATGTATCTGCCTCTACTACCACCTCTGGCAGTGTGTTCTGTGCACACCTCTCCCCCATTCACTATGTTAAATAAAACTACCTCTGAAAGTCTCCCCGTACTTTTCTCCAATCTCCTTAGAAGTATCTCATACAAGCCATTTCTGTCCTGGGAAAAGGTTGCTGGATATCCACTCTATCAATGCCTTTTATCATCTTACACACCTCTGTTGAGTCACCTCTTTATCCTCCTTTGCTCCAAAGAGAAAAGCCCTACTTAACTTAACCATTACTCATAATGTGTACTCTCTAATCCAGGCAGCTTCCTAATACACACACACAAAATGCTGGTGGAATGCAGCAGGCCAGGCAGCATCTATAGGAAGAAGTACAGTCGACGTTCCAGGCCAAGACCCATCGTCAGGACAGTGCTTCTTCCTATAGATGCTGCCTGGCCTGCTGCATTCCACCAGCATTTTGTGTGTGTTGCTTGAATTTCCCGCATCTGCAGATTTCTTCATGTTTGAGCTTCCTGGTATATCTCCTCTGCACCCTCTCTCATGCTTCCACATCTTTCTTATAATGACATTACCAGAACGGAACACAATATTCAAAGTGTGGTCTAACTAGTTTTATAGAGCTGTAAGATTACTTTGAGGCTCTTGAACTCAGTCCCCTGACTAATGAAAGCCAACACACAATATGCCTTCATAACCATGTTATCAACCAACGGCAACTTTGTGGGATCGATAGATGTAAATCCCAAGATCCCTCTGTTTCTCCACACTGCTAAGAATCCTACCATTAACCCTGTGCTCTGCCTTCAAGCTTGACCTTCCAAAGTGTATCACTTCCTACTTTCCTTGATTGAATCACACTTGCCACTTCTCAACCCAGATCTGCGTACTATCAATATCCCATTTTAACCTATGACAACTTTCTACACTATCCAGAACACCACCAACTTTCTTGCCGTCTGCAAACTTACTAACTCACTTTTCCACCTCCTCATCCAGGTCATTTCTAAAAATCACATAGAGCAAGGGTCCCAGAAAAGATTCCATGAGGAGCACCACTGGTCACTTTCCTCCAAGTAGAATATGCTCCATTTATCAGATCCATTGCCTTCCATAGGCAAGTCAGTTCTGAATCCACACAGTCATGGTTATGAGGAGTGATTAATAAGTTCGTGGCCTAAGGTAGAAGGGGTCAATTTCAGAAAACCCAGCACATTTATTTTTCAACATAGTCTCCTTCTACATTTACACACTTAGTCCAGCGGTCGTGGAGCATACGGATCCTTTCTTTGTAGAAGTCAGTGTCTTGGACCTCCAGAAGTGGTCCACAGCAGGGGTGATTGATAAGTTTGTGCTAAGGTAGAAGGAGATGGGTTATACAGCTCTCGTTACATGCACGTGCAGTTCAACTCATTGTGTGATTATGAAGAAAGTTTGAAGTTAATGCCTCATTCCTTCTACTTTAGGTCACGAACCTATTAGTCACCCCTGCTGTGGACCACTTCTGGAGGTCCAAGACGCCAACTTCTACAAAGAAGGATCCATGTGCTCCACGACCGCTAGACTAAGTGTGTAAATGTAGGAGGGGACTATGTTGAAAACTAAATGTGTCGGTTTTCTAAAATTGACTCCTTCTACCTTAGACTATGAACTTATCAATCACCCCTGTACCTCGATCCTGACTTTCTGTATATGGGGGTGATTGATAAGTTCATGGCCTAGGGTAGAAGGAATCAATTTTAGAAAACCAAGCACATTTATTTTTCAACATAGTCCCCTTCTACATTTACACACTTAGTTCAGTGGTCGTGGAGCATATGGATCTTGGACCTCTAGAAAGGGTCCACAGCATGGGAGATTGATAAGTTCGTGGCCTAAGGTAAAAGGAGATACATTATTAACTTCAAACTTTCTGCATAATCACTCAGTGAGTTGAACTGCATGTGCATGTAACGAGAGCTGTATAACTCATCGCCTTCTACCTTAGCACGAACTTATCAATCACCCCCCCGCTGTGGACACTTTCTGGAGGTCCAAGATCCATATGCTCCACGACTGCTGGACTAAGTGTGTAAATGTAGGAGGGGACTATGTTGAAAAATAAATGTGCTAGGTTTTCTAAAATTGACTCCTTCTACTTTAGGCCACGAACTTATCAATCACTCCTTGTAAGCTTACCATGGGGAACCTTGTTAAACAGCTTACTAAAATCCATATACAGAAAATCCATTGCCCGACTTTCATCATTTTATTTTGCCACTTCCTCGATCAATTCAGTCAGGAATATGAGGCATGACCTGTGCCTCACAAGCCCATGCAAACTAAACCTAATCAGCCTATGCTTCTCCAAATGTGCATAACCACTGTCTCTAAGAATCCTATCCAATAGTTTGCCCACCATTGACATAAAATTACTGGTCTATAATTTCTGTGATTATCCCTATTATATTTCTTGAACAGATGAATAACATTTTTGACCCTTCATTCTTCTGGAATGACTCTTCTGGCCAGTGAGGACGCAAATATCACCAAAGTTGAAGCAATCTTTTTCCTCACTTCTGCTAGTAATGTGGGGTGTTCCCATCGGTCCCAGGGACTTATCTATCTTAATGTTTTTCATAAAATCCACCATGTCCCCTTTCTTAATGTTGATATATTTCAACATATTAGCCTGTTCTACACTGTATTCACATTCATCAAGGCCCTCTCACTGGTGAATACTGAAACAAAGTATTCATTAAGGACCTCTATCACCTTCTACAACTCCAGGCACGTTTCTTCTTTTATCACTCTTCAGCCATGCCCTCATTCTAATCATCATCCTGTTCTTCATGTGTATGTAGAAAACCTTGGGTTTTCTTTAATCCTACTTTCTAAGGCCTTTGCATGTCTACTTCCAGCTCTCCTAAGTCCCTGCTGCACCTGATGACCCTGAGATCTCTGTCTCAGAGGCCACTGCTTTTAAAGAGGGTGAACCCTGGCAAGGCGGAAGGTCCCAATGGAGTACCTGGTAAGGCTCTGAAAACCTGTGCAAACCAGCTGGCAGGAGTATTCAAGGACATTTTCAACCTCTCACTGCTATGGGTGGAAGTTCGAACTTGCTTCTAAAAGGCAACAATTATACCAGTGCCTAAGAACAATAAAATGAGCTGTCTTAATTACTATCACCCACATCTACAGTGATGAAATGCTTTGAGAGGTTGGTCATGACTAGACTAGGACCTGACCTCATTGCAATTTGCCTATCAGCACAATGGGTCAACGGCAGATGCAATCTCAATGGCTCTTCACACGGCTTTAGACCACCTGGACAACACAAACACCTATGTCAGGATGTTGTTCATCAACTAAAGCTCAGCATTTAATACCATCATTCCCACAATCCTGATTGCCAAGTTACAGAACCTTGGCCTCTGTACCTCCTTCTGCAATTGGATCCTTGACTTCCTAAGTAGAAGACCATAATCTGTGTAGATTGGTGATAACATCTCTTCCTCGCTGACAATCAACACTGGTGCACCTCAGCGGTGTGTGCTTAGCCCACTGCTCTATTCTCTCTGTACCCAAGACTGTGTGGCTAGGTGTAGCTCAAATACCATCTGTAAATTTGCTGATGATACAACCATTGTTGGTAGAATCTCAGATGGCAATGAGAGGGTGTACAAGAGCAAGATATGCCTATTAGTGGAGTGGTGTCGCAGCAATAACCTGGCACTCAATGTCAGTAAGATGAAAGAGCTGATTGTGGACTTCAGAAAGGGTAAGACGAAGAAACACATACCAATCGTCATAGAGGGATCAGAAGTAGAGAGAGTGAGCAGTTTCAAGTTCCTGGGTGTCAAGATCTCTGAGGATCTACCCTGGTCCCAACATATCATTGCAGTTATAAAGAAAGCAAGACAGTGGCTATACTCCATTTCGAGTGTGAAGAGATTTGGTATGTCAACAAATATACTCAGAAACTTCTATAGATGTACCGTGGAGAGTATTCTGACAGGCTGAATCACTGTCTGGTGTGGAGGGGCTACTGCACAGGACCGAAAGAAGCTGCAGAGGGTTGTAAATTTAGTCGGCTCCATCTTGGGTACTAGCCTACGAAGTACCCAGGACATCTTCAGGGAGCGGTGTCTCAGAAAGGCAGCGTCCATTATTATGATCCTGCAGCACCCAGGGCATGCCCTTTTCTCATTGCTAGAATCAAGTAGGAAGTACAGAAGCCTGAAGGCACACACTCAATGATTCAGGAAAAGCTTCTTCCCCTCTGCCATCAGATTCCTAAATGAACATTGAACTCTTGGACACTACCTCACTTTTTTAATATATATTATTTCTGGGGGGGGGGGGTTTGCATGATTTGATCTATTCAATATAGATATACTGTAACTTGATTTTCTTATTTATTTATTATTGTTACTTTAATTTGTTTTTTTCTTCTATATTATGTATTGCATTGTACTACTGCTGCTATGTTAACAAATTTCACGACACATCAGAGATAATAAACCTGATTCTGATTCTTAAGCTCCTCTCTGGCAACCTTATAAACTCTCCAGAGCCCTGTCTGATCCTTGCTTCATAATATATACTTTGTTCTTCATCTTGACTGGACATCTCTTGTCAACTATAGTTCCTGCACCCCACCATCCTTTCTCTGCCCCAATAGGAAAAACCTGTCCAGGACGCTATAGAAGTGTTCCCTAAACTATCCCCAAACTTCCATCATGCATTTCCCTGAATACATCTTTTCACAATTTATTCTCCCAAGTTCCTGCTTAAGAGCATCAGAAGTTACCCTCCCCCCACCCCCATTAAATACTTTTCTATTCTATCTGCTCTTATTCCTCTCCAAGGTCAGCGAATTGTAGTCACAGTCTCCAAACTACTCATCCACCAAATGATCTGTCACCTGACTAGGTTCATTGCCCAGTACAATTCAGCCAATCTACTTATTGTATCAGGAATCTTTCCTGGACACAGCTAAACAATTCTGACCCATCTTAAACCTCTTCCACTAAGGAGATATCAATCAATATCAGAGGTTTAAGTCACTCATGACATCTGTTATTTTTACACCTTTCCTAAATATGCTTCCCAATCTGTTCCTCAGTGTTTCTGTTGTTATTGGGGGATCTACAGAACACTCCCAACAGAGTAATTGCTCCCTCCTTGTTTCTAACTTCCACCACATTGATTCAGTAGACAATCCCTTCACAAATTCCACCCTCGCTGCCGCTGTGATACCAAGCGGCAAAGCCAAGCCCTACCTCTTTTACCTCCCTCCCTGTCCCTTTGGAAATACTGAAACCCTGGACATCCAGAATCTATTTCTGCCCTTGTGACAGCCAAGTCTCAATAACGCCACAACATCAGCGTTCCATGTACTGACCCATGCTCTAAGTTCATCACCTGTATTTCTGATAATTCTCCCATTAAGGTAGATATATTTCAACCCCTCCAACAGACTGCAATTGTGCCCTATCCACCGCCTACCTTTCCACACAGTTTCCCTACACATTACATCTACTGTGACACAAATTGCTCTATCCTCGGACCTATCACTCAAATTCCCATTCCCCTGCTAATCTAATTTAAACCCTCTCCGATAGCAAACCTGCCTGTAAGGGTAATCATACCCCCAACCACAGGTGTATTCCATCCTTTTTCTACGAGCCATATCTTCCCCAGAAGAGGTCCCAATGATCCACAAATCTCAAAGCTCAGCCCCCTGCTCTAATACTACAGCCACACAATCATCTGACATACGTAATCCTATTCTTAACTTCAGCAGCGCGTGACACAGGCAACAATCTAGAGATTATTACCATTGAGGTCCTTCTTTTAAGCTTCCTACCTAGCTCCCCATATTTTTTCTTCAGGACCTTATCGCTTTTCCTTCCTAAGTCATTGGTGCCAACATGTACCATGACTTCCCCTTTAGAATGCTGAGGACCTGATCTGAAATGAGCCAGACCCTGGCACCTGGAAAGCAACATACCATCCAGCAGTCTCTGTCATATCCACAGAATCTCCTGTCTGCTCCCCTTACTATCGTATCTTCTAACACCACCACCTCCTCTTCTCCCCCCTTCTCTTTTGAGCCACAGAGCCAGGTTTAGTGCCAAGGACTGTGGCTTTCCCCTGGTAGGCCATTGCTCCCAACATTATCCAAAGTGGTATACTTGCTGTTGAGAGGAATAACCACAGGAGTACTGTGCACTGTCTGCCCATTCCCCTTCCCTCTAATGTCAGTCACTCAGCTACCTGTCCCATGCAACGTAGGTGTGACCGGCTCCCTTTAGCTCTCATCTATGAACTCATTCTCCCAAATAATTCATAGGTCATCCAGCTGCAGCTCCAATCCCCTTTAGAATCTATAAAGAGCAGCACCAGATTTACTTCTTGCATTTGTTACAATTGGGGTGACAGAGGTCTCCAAGATCTCCCACACCTTGCAAGAGGAGCAGCCCACTTCCCTGATATCTATTCTTACTACTTTAGCTATAAAGAAAGAAACAGAAACTTAACAGAAACCTCAGCCTCTTCTCACCAAAGCCTTTTTTTAAATTATTTATGTATTAAATTTTAGAAAATTACAAAGAATGTGATGATAAAATAGTGAGAAAAATTATATTAACCCTTCCCCCCCCCTTAACCCTTATCTAAAGAAAGAAAAAAAAGAGAAAAAGATTGCCTGGATATCGGAGGATCCCCACATGCTCCATGGAGTTCAAAATAATTTTAATATTTATTTTTATTTTCCCCAATTACTTTATAATTTTATCTTCAAAGGACCTATGTATTTAATCCTATCTTTTGTAGGTATTGGAGCCAAATTTTCAAAAATATATCATATTCATTTCTTAGATTGTATGTAATTTTTTCAAGTGGAATACAACTATGTATTTCATTATTCCAATGATCCATAGTTAAATATAAATCAGATTTCCAAGTAATTGCGATAACTTTTTTGGCTACTGCCAATGCAATTTTTATAAATTTTTTCTGATACTTATTCAATTTAAGTTTCGGTATTGTCCCTTCAATGTCTCCTAATAAAAATAATACTGGACTATGTGGGAGTTGTACTCCAGTAATTTGTTCCAATAAAAGCCTTAGATTTATCCAAAATGGTTGAATTTTAAAACAAGACCAAGTAGAATGTAAAAAAGTACCAATTTCTTGATTACATCGAAAACATTGGTCAGACATATTTGAATTTAATCTATTTATTTTCTGTGGTGTTATATATAATTGATGTAAAATTTATATTGAATTAATCTAAGTCGAACATTTATTGTATTTCTCATACTATCATAACATAATCTTGACCAGTTTTTTCCATCAATTTTAACATTTAAATCAGATTCCCATTTTTGTCTTGATTTATGAATTCCTGATTTAATGGTCTGTTTTTGAATCAAATTATACATACAAGATGTAATTTTTTTAATTTTTCCTTTTTGAATTAATATTTCTATTTCACTAGATTTTGGCATCAACATTGTTTGACCCAGCTTTTCTCATAAATAAGCTTTTAATTGAAAATAACAGAAAAGAGTGTTATTTGATATTTTATATTTATTTTTTAATTGATCAAACGACATCAATATACCTCCTTCAAAACAATCACCTATATATTTAATCCCCTTTTGGAACCAATTATGTAAAAGTTTATTATCCATTATAAAAGGAATAAGCCTATTTTGAATTAAAGTTCTTTTTGCTAATAAAGATTTCTTTATCTCATCGTCCATATTTACCTTATTCCATAAATCAATCAAGTGTCTTAATATAGGACTTTCTTTTTTCCCGTATCCATTTCGATTCCCATTTATATATAAAATCTTCTGGTATGTTTTCTCCTATCTTATCTAATTCTATTCTAATCCATGCCAGTTTTTCTTCATCAAAAAAAGACGCAATAAATCTAAGTTGATTTGCTTTATAATAATTCTTAAAATTTGGAAGTTGTAACCCTCCTGAATCAAATTTACATGTCAATTTTTCCAATGATATTCTTGACATCTTTCCTTTCCAAAGAAATTTCCTTACATATTTATTCAGCTCTTGAAAAAACTTCTGAGGTAATTGTATTGGTAAAGTTTGAAATAAATATTGCAATATAGGAAATATATTCATTTTTACAGCATTAACTCTACCTATTAATGTTATTGGTAACATCATCCATTTATCAAGATCCTCTTTTATTTTTTTTAATAATGGCAAATAATTTTTTAATATAAATTTTTTACATCATTATCAACTCTAATACCTAAATATTTTATCCCGTTTATTGACCATCGAAATTGAGTTACTAATCAACATTGATTATAATTTCCTTTGGTAAGGGGTAAAATTTCACTTTTATCCCAATTTACTTTATACCCTGATACTTTCCCATATTCTTCCAATCTAAAAGATGATCTTTGCAAAGATTGCAATGGGTTTGTTAAATAAATCAAAACATCATCAGCAAATAAATTAATCTTATATTCTTCTTGATTAACTCTAAAGCCCCCAATGTCTGAATCTGTTCTAATTAATTCAGCTAATGGTTCTATTGCCAATACAAATAAAGCAGGTGATAATGGGCAGCCTTGTCTAGATGACCTCGTTAAGCAAAATGGTGTTGAAATCTGACCATTTGTAACTACTTTAGCTTGAGGATTAGTATTTAAAGTTTTAATCCACTGTATAAAAGATTTTCCTAACTTATATTTTTCCAATACCTTAAATAAAAAATCCCATTCCAATCTATCAAATGCTTTTTCTGCATCCAAAGCAACTGCCACACTCATTTCCTCTCTTTGTTTGTGCCAAATGAATTATACTAAGTAACCGGGTTATATTATCCATTGATTGTCTGTTTTTAATAAAACCTATTTGAACCATATGTATTAATTTTGGTAAATATTTAGATATTCTATTAGATAAAATTTTTGCTATTATTTTATAATCTGTATTCAACAAAGAAATAGGCCTATATGATGTTGGTTTTAAAGGATCTCTATCTTTTTTTGGCAATACAGTTATGATCGCTGTTAAAAAAGATTGTGGGAGTTTATGCATTCTTTCCACTTGGTATATTAATTCCATAAAAGGAGGAATTAATAAATCTTTAAATTTTTTATAAAATTCAGGAGGAAAACCATCTTCTCCTGGGGATTTATTACTCTGAAGTGATCCTAAAGCTTCTTCAACCTCTTTTAATGTAAAGGGCATATCTAATCCTTTCTGTTCTTCCAAATTTAATTTTGGAAGGGTTATTTGTGATAAAAATTTATCTATCTCAGCAATCTTATTTTGTGATTCTGATTGATATAGTTCAGTAAAGATTTTTTTTAAAGTTTCATTAATTTCTAAAGGTTTATAAGTAACCTTATTTACACTTGTTCTAATTGCATTTATTGTTTTAGAAGCCTGTTCTGCTTTCAACTGCCAAGCAAGAATTTTATGTGATCTTTCACCTAATTCATAATATTTCTGTTTAGTTCTCATAATTACTTTTTCTGTACGATATGTCTGGAGTGTATTATATTGTAGTTTTTTATTAACAAGTTGACTTCGTTTTTCTTCTGTCACATATCTGTGAGATTCTTTTTCTAACTTTATGATATCTTTTTCCAATTGATCTATTTCTGCCATGTATTCCTTCTTAATTTTAGATGTATAACTTATAATCTGACCCTTTAAATATGCTTTCATCGCTTCCCACAATACAATTTTATCCTCAACTGAATGTAAATTTGTATCCAAAAAAAATTGAATCTGTTTTTTCATAAAATCACAAAAATCTTGATGTTTTAATAAAATTGAATTAAATCTCCATCTATAAATCAATTCCTCCTTATCTATCATTATCAAGGGGGAATGATCTGACAGTATTCTTGCTTTATATTCCACACTTTTCACTCTATCTTGAATATTTTTTGATAATAAAAAAAATCAATCCTTGAGTAAGTTTTATGTCTATTTGAAAAAAATGAATAATCTCTTTCTCTTGGATTAATTTTCCTCCATATATCAATCAGGTTTAAATCTTTCATTAATGATAAAGTTAGTTTTATAACTTTTGATTTTGTAGCAATTTTAGTTGACCTATCCAAAACTGGATCTAAACAAAAATTAAAATCACCTATTAATATTTTATCATGTGCATCAGCCAAGTTCAAAAAAAAATCTTGTATGAATTTTGCATCATTTTCATTTTGTGCATAAATGTTCATAAAAGTCCATAATTCTGAAAAAATTTGACAATGTATAATCACATATCTCCCCCCAGAATCAATTATTACATTTTGTATTTTAATTGGTAAAGATTTATTAACCAAAATTGCAACTCCTCTTGATTTTGAATTAAATGAAGCTGCAATGACATTTCCAACCCAATCCTTCTTTAATTTCTTATGTTCTGTTTCTGTTAAATGTGTTTCTTGTAAAAAAAAAGCTATATCTCCTTTCATTTTCTTAATATATGTTAAAACTCTTTTTCTTTTCACAGGTCCATTAATTCCATTAACATTAAAACTTAAAAAATTAAGTAAATTAATCATTCATAATACCTTGGGAACTCTAAAATTCTCCATGTTGCTATGAGTTTCTCCCCAACCATCCAGGCAAAAAAGAAGAAAAATAGAAGAAAGATAACTAATATATAAGGGGAAAAAAAAGTACCCCCCCACTAATGTTGCGAATAAAAAGAACACAACATTACCCCCCCCCCCCCCATTTTACGGGTCATGGCAATCGCCGTGATTGTACACGTGAAACTCGTAGCCATTGATCAGGAGCTCTTCCAGTTCCCCAGCAAAAAAATATATATTAGTGAAGAAAAAAAAAAGAAAATAATCAATGTCTCTACTCCCAATTAATACTCCTCAACTATTTTTTATATAAATGTCCGTCAAGTCCAACCTTGTTTCAGTCTTCATCATTAGTCCATTTCATTTCTATAATTCTTTACTTCTTCGTGGACATCAGGTAATTCTTGTACAAGTTCCTCCGCTTTCTGGTAGTCAATGAAAAATCTTCTTTCTTCGTTATCCAGGAAAATTATCAATTTTGCTGGATAGCTCAATAAAAATTTATAGCCCTTTTCCCATAAAGATTTTTTCACTGGATTAAATTCCTTCCGCCTCTTCAGAAGATCGTAACTTATGTCTGGATAAAAAAAAACTCTTTTCCCTCCTATTATCAATGGCTAATTTCTCTTTTTAGCACCTTGAATAGCTGCCTTCAAGAACATTTCTTTATCTTGGTACCTTAAACATTTTATCAAAATTGATCTTGGATTTTGATCTTGTTGAGGTCTTGGTCTTAAAACTCTGTGTGCTCTTTCAATTTCAATTACTTGGCTTCCTTCTTTCATTTCCAACATTTTCGGAATCCATTCTTGAAAGAATTTTATTGGATTTTCTCCCTCTGTACCTTCCATAAGACCAACAATTTTGATATTATTTCGTCTACTAGAGTTTTCAAGTGCATCTATTTTTTCCAACATCCGTTTTCTTTCTATTGTCCAGGCAAGATTATTGTCTTCTATCTTATCTATTCTTTCAGTGTTTTCTTCCACTTTTACTTCCATCTCTTTAACTTTATTATCCATCTTCTTTTGTTTTTCCACCACATTATCAAGTTTATTCTGCATCCTTCTTATAGCTTTTAATTCATTCATAATATATATCAGGATATCTTTTATGTCTCCTTTAATCTCTTCCTTCTTTTCCTCTTCTTCTTCCTCTGAATTTCCCAAAGAGTCTGATTCCACTTCCAATTCACTTCCAGTTTCACTTCCAGCCGTAGTTGGGATTTGTAGTTTTGTTAATATCTGTTCATGCACACATTCGCGCATGCGTTGATCTTGCCGTTTCTTCTTAGAGACAGCCAACATTGCTGCAACTTCCTGTCCCACATCATCAGAAGTGCCATGCACTTCGCCGGGAGGAGATCCAACTTGAGTCCGAGGCTTCGCTGAGACGGTTAGGCCTTTTTCCCCGCCGATTTGCACAGTCTTCGAAGTAGTAGCTTTCTTCTGTTTCGGTTTAGGAGCCATATCAAAAGATAATCCTGAGTTACTTATAAATAGTTTATAGTAGATATTTGTTAACTCTTCTTCATTTAAACCCTATTTCATTACTTTTTACGAGGGAGCTGGATTCCCAACGTCTCGACCCTACGTCATCACGTGACGCCCCCCGACCAAAGCCTTTTGAGCGAAAGCCTCAGTTCTCCATTCTAATTTTGTTCATTCATTCTATGGCCACTTTGTTAAATCTAGTTTCTTTTTTATTAGCTCTTGACAAGACTTTAATAACCCAAGTGATCTCAACCTCTGCAGGAAGTCCCAACAGGCCACACTCATTCACCTTCTCACCACAAGCAATCTCTCCCACGATTTCAAGCTCTGAAGAAATTCCAGACAGGACTACATGGGCCATTTCTTTCCTATAAATTCTAAAGGTACAGTTTGACAAATACACAAGTGAGTATTTGTAAACCAATTCTCAAACTGTTGGGGTAAAACAATAGTTTGGTTAGATATGGCAGCCAGGAAGTTCAATAATACTTAGGATCGAAAGTGTGGTCAGGGCACACGGCTATTCATATTAAGTGGCAGGAACACAGCACCTATCATATTGAAAGCTGAATACTCATTCTGAAACATTTGCAAATTGGAACCTCAGTGCTTGTTTGTCTTATTGGTGCACTTGTTATATACCATAACTTAGTGGCTATCAGAGGTTTGGGTGTGTGCCCCTTTACGCCAGATGATCTCACTGCTGATGCTGTTATAATCGGTCTGGTTTGCAAGACCTGTCTCGTAGTGGCTACAAGAAATTAAAATGCCCTCTGTACTTTCTTTAGTTTACTAAATTATTTTGTTGTTTTAACATCTTAACATGATAGTAGTGTGGTTTATTAAACCAAAGCCCAGCATTTTCTTTGCAGACATGGCAATCAATGTACGTTACCATAGCAGATTATCTGATTATTTGGTTATCTGGTTACTCTGACTTTATCAAAAGTGGCACATATTCACCACATATGTTAAGCATGCACTTACAATGTAAAGATTCTGCCAGCAGGAACTTCTTTGCAGAAATCATCTGAATCTTCAGCATCAAGCCGTAGGAACATTAAATTTTCAGGGTGTAAATCCCCTCATGTGGTGGACCAGAGGAGTCCTACCCTCAGCATTCACCAACCTTTGTTCACCATGTAATCCTGAAGTTGCATGACGCAATGATTGGACGTGTTGTACCACTGTTCCTCCCACTCACTACAAAATCGTACATCTATGCCATTGTTCTGAATTGTTCGGATCCTTTTCCATCTGGTCACCACGGTAAATGGATGGATTAATACTCTCCTCCCAATCTGGAAATGACTAATGAAAAGAAATTCCTTGATATTCCACTATTTTCTTGCCCTAACCCCCAATCCTAAGCAATCCTAAGCATTCCATGATTTTCTTAATAGCAATTTGGATTGCAGTTTTATGTAGGTCTAGATATAGTGAATGCTGCTTGCAGTAAACTGCAACTATAAAGGAAACTTTTTTGTTCAACATGAATGTTGTCCAACTCATATATCAAATATAATCAAAAATTCCAGGTAACTCAGCAAATGTTGATCACAAAATATTTTGTTCAAAATCAAATTCCCAAAATATTAGGAATAATCTACTAGTCAGACAGCATCTAAAGAGAATTAATGATTCAGGTCAACTACCCTTTCATCTACCTTGAAATAAATTTGAAATAACATGTGTTCCAAAATACAGATGAAAAACAAATAGTCTGATTGATGATGGAAAGGAAGGCAAAGTGATTTGCATCTTACAATGTGTTTTTATTTCCATCTTTGGGGGTGTGGTGCAATGGGAAGAACATAATATTAAAATGACATCTCCAGGACCTTTGTAAACAAAAAACTCATATCAAAGAGTAGTTCTTAGGTTTAATATTTTTCATCCATGTCTTTGTCCATTTTGTAATAGAAGATGCTAATTCTTTCATTAAAAGAACTTGATAAATTAGCATCTTCAATTTTGTGAAGGAACCAATTAAAACAGTAGACACAGTCATTAACTCACATAGTTAATTCAGTTTCCTTGCACTAGTTAGATTTTCTAACCCAGTTCCTGAACTTACGTATATAATCATCAATACGTGTTTACCATTCTTTTAATAAATCAAAGTAAAAATGAAAGAAATATACAATGGCTGCAAATGTCCTGCAGACTAAATAGAAACATAGAAACATAGAAAATAGGTGCAGGAGTAGGCCATTCGGCCCTTCGAGCCTGCACCGCCATTCAGTATGATCATGGCTGATCATCCAACTCAGAATCCTGTACCTGCTTTCTCTCCATACCCCCTGATCCCTTTAGCCACAAGGGCCATATCTAACTTCCTCTTAAATATAGCCAATGAACCGGTCTCAACTGAATCCTCTTCCTCCGCACCCTTACCAATTTGGTTCACCCAATCTATATGTAGATTGAAGTCACCCATTGTAACTACTGTTCCTTTATTGCACGCATTTCTAATTTCCTGTTTAATGCCATCCCCAACCTCACTACTACTGTTAGGTGGCCTGTACACAACTCCCACCAGCGTTTTCTGCCCCTTAGTGTTATGCAGCTCTACCCATATTGATTCCACATCCTCCAGGCTAATGTCCTTCCTTTCTATTGTGTTAATCTCCTCTCTAACCAGCAATGCTACCCCACCTCCTTTTCTTTCCTGTCTATCCCTCCTGAATATTGAATATCCCTGGATGTTGAGCTCCCACCCTTGGTCACCCTGGAGCCATGTCTCTGTGATCCCAACTATATCATATTCATTAATAACTATCTGCACATTCAATTCATCCACCTTGTTACGAATGCTCCTCGCATTGACACACAAAGCCTTCAGGCTTGTTTTTACAACACTCGTAGCCCTTATACAATTATGTTGAAAAGTGGCTCTTTTTGCTTTTTGCCCTGGATTTGCCTGCCTGCCACTTTTACTTTTCACCTTACTACTTTTTGCTTCTACCCTCATTTTACATCCCTCTGTCTCTCTGCACTTGTTCCCATCCTCCTGCCACATTAGTTTAAAGCCTCCTGAACAGCAGTAGCAAATGCTCCCCCTAGGACATTGGTTCCAGTCCAGCCCAGGTGCAGACCGTCCTGTTTATACCAGTCCCACCTCCCCCAGAACTAGTTCCAATGCCCCAGAAATTTGAATCCCTCCCCCTTACACCATTTTTCAAGCCACGTATTAATCTGAAATATCCTCCTATTTCTACTCTGACTAGCACATGGCACTGGTAGTAATCCAGAGATTATTACCTTTGTGGTCCTACTTTTTAGCTTATCTCCTAACTCCCTAAATTCACCTTGTAGGACATCATCCCATTTTTTACCTATATCATTGGTACCTATGTGCACCACGACCACTGGCTGTTCACCCTCCCACTCCAGAATGTCCTGCAGCTGCTCAGAGACATCCTTGACCCTTGCACCAGGGAGGCAACATACCATCCTGGAGTCTTGTTTGCGGCCGCAGGAATGCCTATCTATTTCCCTTACAATCGAATCCCCTATCACTATAGCTCTCCCACTCCTTTTCCTTTCCTCCTGTGCCACAGAGCCACCCATGGTGCAATGAACTTGGCTGCTGCTGCCTTCCCCTGATGAGACATCTCCCCCAACAGTATCCAAAACAGTATATCTGTTTAGGAGGGAGATGACCTCAGGGGATTCCTGCACTACCTGCCTACTGCTATGCTGTCTATTGGCCACCCCTTCCCTTTCTGCCTGTGTCGCCTTTACCTGCAGTGTGGCCAACTCACTGAACGTGCTATTCACGACTTTCTCAGCATCGCGGATGCTCCAGTATGAATCCAATCGCAGCTCCAGATGCTCAATGCGGTCTGCCAGAAGCTGCAGTTGGACACACTTCCTGCACACATAGTCGTCAGGGACACTGGAAGTATCCCTGATTTCCCACATGCTGCAGGATGAACAAACCACAGGACCGATCTCAGCTGCCATGACCTACCCAATACTTGCCTCAACTTTTGAAACTTTCTCCTTTGAAAGGAGCTTCCCGGCCTTACCTCACTTGGAGTGAAGCTCGTCCTCAGCCTCTGCTCGCCGAAGCCTCTCGAGTCAAAGCCTCAAATCTCCACTCCTTCACTGGCCCACTCACTCACTGGCCGCTTTCTTCTGGCAAAATCTGGTAAAGTATGCCAGAACCCATGCTTGAAAGCAAATTTGCCAGTAGTCAGATGAAACCAGCAGTTTCTAATTCCTAGTCAAAAGTAAGTGTCTACGTTGATTTCACTACAGTGGTGAAACTTGAATGTAGATCAAGGGTTGAGAACCTCAACTCCATCCGCGAAAAGCAGAATTGCCCAATGGCCAACCATTTCAATTCCCATCCCCATTCGCGTTCTGACATGTCAGTCTATGGTTTCCTCTTCTGCCACAATGAGACCTTGCTCAGGCTGGAGGAGCAACATTTTTCATTCCATCTAGATAGTCTCTAGCCTAATGGTATGAATATCAATGTCTCCAACTTCCAGTAAAAAAATCCCCTTTCCCACTTCTTTGTTTCTCCACTTTATCTCTTCTCCTAACCTGCCTATCACCTTCCCTTGGTGCCCCTCCTCCTTCCCTTTCTTCCATGATCCACACTCCTAATAGATTGCTTCTTCTCCGGCCCTTTGCCTTTTCCACTTGTCACCTCCCACCTACTTACTTCACCACTCCCCACCCACCTGATCCGCCTGTCATCTTCAGGCTTGTCCTCCTCCCCCAGACTCCACCTTCTTATTCTGGTTTCTTCCCCGTTCTTTTCTAATGCTGATGAAGGGTCTCAGCACGAAACGTTGACTAGCACAGATGTTACCTGACCTGCTGAGTTCCTCCAGTTTTTTTGTGCATTTTACTGGACGTAACGGAGTTTGGAAAAACACACTGCTGCTGAGCAACCTTTCTGGCTCTAGAAAATTATGCTTAAATGTTTGGACCCTAATTTCCTATGGAAAATACTTGAAAGGTAACATAGGAGAGCCATGCTTTATTGTGTTTCTTAATAGCTTGCATATATTTTGTCATTATTCACATTTATCTGTCCCAATTCTAACTTCACATAAATACAAATTAAAATGGTTACTTCCTGCTTTTTATTTTGCTGTCAGTACAAATGCTACAACATGAGTGGCCACATTGCCTGCCTACTGATTGCACCATTGCGCGACATGACAAATGACACTAAATTTAAAGACACATTAGATTAGAAAAAAAAAATCAATGCTCCAAAACTTGCTAAATCTACCTGGCAACTATTTTCCCAAGACAGTGAATCCATCCCTTCACTGCTGACTCCAAAATCCAGGCCTTAACGAACAATGTACTGTGCTTCGATCCTCCAATGATGAACTGACAGCAGATTTTTTTTGGTAAAATTGATTTGAATACATCTCAGCAACAAAAGAAGCGAGTCAGCAGCTGCACAGCCAGCAACCAAACTTCAATGCACCAACACAACTCCAATCTTCAAGTGAAAATGGTTAAAGCAAACAATATTAACGAATAAGAAAAGATCAGCTTCATATGTACTGGTAGCATACAGTTTGTTTCTGTGATGTTTACAGGACTGGTAGCGTGTCTGCATACACAGAATCCCATTCTAGCATCAGGCATTGAATAATGTGGAACTGTCTATAGTCACAACAATACAGAACCAAGCTGCTATGCAACCGATGCAATAGAATGCATCTCAGAATGTCCTTGCAGTGCTCTGAAACAATCCACCTACCATCCAGGCCAAGCTCTCTTCTCAGGAAGGAGATACAGAAGCCTTGAGTCCCACACCACCTCATTCAGGACAATTAGTACCCTTCAACCATCAGGTTCCTGAACCAGTGTGCATAACTTCACTACCTCAACTCTGACTGATTCCACAACATATGGACTTGCTTTCAAGGACTCTACAACATGGGCACTATGGTACCATGGGGGTTAGCACAATGCTATTACAGCTCAGAGTACTGTGAAATGCAGAGTTCAATTCCGGCACCATCTGTAAGGAGTTTGTACATTCTCCCATGAACTGTGTGGATTTCCTCTGGGTGCTACAGTTCCCTCCCACTGTGCAAAGGTGTATTGGTCAGTGGATTAACTGACCATTGTAAATTGTCCTGTGATTAGGCTAGTGTTAAGGAGGTGGGTTGGTGGGTGGTGTGGCATGTTAGGCCAGAATGAACTGTTGAATGCTGTATCTAAAAATAATCTTCTCTGTATTATTTATTTACTTATTTCCTTATTATTACTGTTTTTTTGCATTAGTATAGATTGTCTTGTTTTGTACATTGATTGTTTGTCAGTCATTGTGTATAGTTTTCCTTTGATCTTGTTGCATTGCTTTGTTCTATTGTGAATGTTTGCTACAAAAATGAATCTCAGGGTAGTATATGGTGACATATATGTACTTTGATAATAAAGTTACTTTGAACTTTGAAAGAAGTAGCCTTATTTGACTTTCCAATCGAATCAGCCAGTTAAAGCTGATCAAACTTGGTCTTTGCATCGAATACATGCTTATCCTACTTTACTAGTGCAATAGCAAACAACAAGAAAACCAGCCACAGGTAAAAGAAATTCATCATCAGCATTCTTTGAATTCAGGCACATATACTGTGAGTAATATTTACCTGTTGCAATAAAGAGTTTGGTGGAGCAATGGCCCAGGACATTTTGACATATAATATAAGGTAATGTAACTCGCTTGAAGCATAATTTCTTGGAATATGTGCAATGGAGTGATGAAATATGCATTATTCCTGCAGTCCATTTCTTTGAAAAATGCCATGCCTATATCAAATGCTTGTTCAATTTTTGATTTATTATAGTTGGTGACTCTCTTTTAGAATAAAGTAAGTCCAAACAAGTTAATGGAATTAGACCATACATTTTAGTTACAATCTCCACCGCTGCCGTACTTGTAGAATTGTTAATAAACTCTCCTCCTGTAATTCTACATTATTCATTGCCTTAAGGACAGTGTTGAGTGTCTTGCTCTTCCCAGGCTATATTTAGCTGAAATGTTATATGTAACGCAGCAGCAAATTCATTTTTGAAATCAAATGACGTATAAAGTGGTCTTTCTTTTCCATTTACCACCCTTCCTCAGGGAAATTCTAATAGATATATGAAGTATACTTGTCAAAAATGAAGGAAATTAGTTCCCAGCTCATTCGCTGTCTATTCCACTGAACAGGTAACAAAGGTTCGATCGGTTGGTTTTATTCCCAGAGCTCAATACTCTGTCATGATGTATAGTTTACATCCATCCTTTTTCTTCCTTTAGATATATTTTTGTCAAGCCTCTGAGAAGGCTATCGTGAAACTTACAGAGGCAGTTAAATTTGCTACCATTTCAATATTTACCCCTTCTGGCAAGTATATCCACTTCTTATTTGAGTGAATATACATATCAGTGAACAATATTGGAGAGGAAATAGATTTGAGTTTATAAGATCATATGACATAGCAGCAGAATTAGGCCATTCAGCCCATCGAGCCTGCTCTGCCATTCCATCATGGCTGATTTATTATCAAGTCTCAACCCCATTCTTCTACCTTCTCCCTATAACCTCTGATGCCCTGACTAAACAAGAACCTATCATACGATGAAATGTTCCTGTTTGTGGAGCTCACTAATCGGCCGCATTTCAGTATGTCCAGGTCCGGCCTGAAGTTGGGCGACTTCAGAGCCTGCGCAGCCCTGTGAACACGGATTCTCACTGATGTTGCATACTGAAGCATAGCAGAAGCCAAGACAGTGAGAGTGGCTGTAGGAATACTATTCACTCAGTAATCAATTTGCCAATTTTTGAGTTGGGGAACTTGAACTAAAAAGGTAGCACTTCAGACTGACTGTAACATCAAATTAGTGACTGATATCTCCCCTCTCACTGTGGAAGGAGTGACAGCTGTCTCTCCCTTGTTAGTGAGAGAGAGGGTCTGTGAGATGTCAAAATGTTGGAATGAACAGTTTATTTTTAATGCACTGTAGACCATGGTCTCTCTTTGGGGGCTGTGCTGTTGTTTTCATGGTGGCTCATGGGAATGCTGAAGCTTTCTGCTAGAATAATTTGGGGGAGGGGAGAGAGGAGGGCTGATGCTGCTTCCTGCTACTTGTGTGTGGGAAGGGGGCAGGGGCTTAGGGGTTCTTATGTCTTTTTTCTGTCGTTCATTCTTTGGGGGGCGGTTTCTTCTGTTTCAAGGATGTCTGCGGAGAGTAAGAATTTCAAGTTGTAAACTGTATACATTAGATGGAACTGTTGAACTACTGAACAAGTGATTTAGCCTGTGGCAATGAATTCCACAGATTCACCATTCCCTAGCTAAAGGAATTCTTCCTCATCTCTGTTCTGAAGAGACAACATTCTACTTTTAGGCAATGCCCTCTTGTAAATTAAGATTTAATTAATGACTAATCTTAAGTTTTAACAGGTATTCTGAGGTTCTGCCTTCTAGCTCAGTAAATATATTTAAGACAAGGTTGGATAGATTTTTACATAGTAGGGGAATTGAGGGTTATGGGAAAAAAGGCAGGTAGGTGAATATTAGTCCATGGCTAGATCAGCCATGATCTTATTGAATGGCAGAGCAAGCTCGACAAGTGAGATGGCCGACTCCTGCTCCTATTTCTTATGTTCTTATATCCTAGACTCATACTATCTGGTCCTTTCAATTTTGGATAGGTTTCAATGAGATTCCCCCCCCCCCCCCCCATTCTTCTAAACTCCAGTGAGCACAGACATAGAGCTATCAAACACTCTTCATATGTCAACTCTTCTATTCCTGGAAGAATTCTTCTGAAACTCCTCTGGACCCTTTCACCTGGGGTCTTATTGCTCTAACTGCAATATGAAAAAGAGAAAGAAATGAAATTTTAAAAATCTACCTACAGCCTTCACCTCTCCTCAACGAAGCTTCAATAAGCCAAAGCCCAAGCTCTCCACTCACACAGTGGCCACTCCACTTAAACTAGTTCTTTTTATTGGCCTTTGCCAAATGCCTAATTATGCACAATCCAGTATCTCCTTGGGAACTCTGATTATATATACAATACCTTTCATCACCTTTGAAGTATGCTCAATGAGACAGAGGAAAAGAGGCAGTCATCTTTTGTACAGCAAGGTCCCACAAATAAAAATGTAGTGAATGTTTTAGGTTGAAGAATATTTAACAGCTGAAATGTTATCTCAGTTTTCTCACCAAAGATTATGTCTGATTGATTGGATATTTCCAGCTTTATCTCTTCTTAATTGGATTGGTTAGGTTACTCATAAATATAGAGAATTCTTTAAATTGAGTGCTTCTGTGAGCATTTTTGTAATGGGGATTACAGTTTTACTGTGTGACAATGGTTTTGGTCTTAGTTTTAACTGCATCGTAAGGCAGAAGACAGGAAAGGAGCAGTAAAAAAATCACATAAGCTTTTCAGCAGGCCGGTCCTGAAGAAGGGTCAAGGCCCAAAACACTGACTGTTTATTCATTTCCATAGATGCTGCCTGACCTGCTGAATTCCTCCAGTGCTTTTTTGTGTGTTACATGAGCTATTAACCATTTTCATCTGCTCCTTCCACTCCACCTTCACCTCCAATATGTCATTAGGACTCAGTTGTAGGATGACTCAGCACTTTGTGTCTGCACCAACACCTAGAAAGGCTATACAGTACTACTCTTCATACAAAGCCACTATGTCAGTCTTGGCCTGAAGAAATAATAATCTTTGCATAAGTATCCATTTCACTATTGAATCTGGCTGAATGTTGATAAGGAAATACATTTTAAATAATAATGAAGTTACTGCTTAATACATTTTCCTCATGTTACTTTGGTTACTTTTGCCAGGCATCTCACATTGGAGCAAAAAAAAGAATCTTCAGGAAGATTCAGTCTTCTTCTCAGTGGATCAGGTGGGGTGGCTGGGGTGAGAGGAAGGTGAAGGTAGAGCCAGCTGGTGGGTGGCAAGCAGGAATACAAAGGCTACTGTAACACATGGGGAAGGGGACCTGGTAGGTGAAGTGTGGGGATGGTAGGTTGGTGTACCCTGGAGAGAATTCTGACTGGCTGCATCACTGTCTGGAATGGGGGGGCAGCTACTGCACAGGATTGAAGTAAGCTGCAGAGAGTTGTAAAACCAGTCCACTCCATCATGGGCATTAGACTCCGCAGCATCCAAGACACCTTCAAGGAGCAGTGCCTTAAAAGGTCAGCATCCATCATTAAGGACCCCCACCATCCAGGAGATGCCTTCTTCTCAGTGTTACCATCAGGAAGAATACAGAAGCCTGAAGGCACACACTCAGTGATGCAGAAACGGCTTCTTCCCCTCCCCTCCGCCATCCCACCTCTGCATGGACATTCAGCACTACCTCACCTCATTTTATTTTATTTCTGTTTTTCCACTACTTAATTAATTTAGCTATTTAATATACATATATACTTACTGTAATTCACAAGTTTTTTCCTATTTTATCATGTATTATATCGTACTGCTGCCGCAAAGTTTCACGACAAATGCCGGTGATATTAAACCTGATCTGACTGTTTGCTGTGGTACAGTGGTATAATGCTAGTTACCAGGGTTCAGTTCCGCCGCTCTCTGTAAGGAGTTTGCATGCTCTCCCCATGACTACGTGTCATTTCCTCTGGATGCTCCCAATTTCCTCTCACATCCAAAGGCATAGAGATTAGTAAATTAACTGGTCACATGGATGTAAATGGACAGAATGGGCTGGTTGGGTGGGAAGGTCCTGTTACCATACTGTGTCTTTAGATAGATAGATAGATAGATAGATAGATAGATAGATAGATAGATAGATAGATAGATAGATAGATAGATAGATAGATAGATAGATAGATAGATAGATAGATAGATAAAGAAAGAAAGAAAGAAAGCCAGGAGATGGGGGGTTTAAAGTGATTATGTGAGACTGGAGAGGATATGGGAAAGGTAACAAAAATAGGTGGACTGAAGATGAATAAAAGAGAGAGAGAGACAGAGAGAGGAGAGAAGGTGAATGCAGCATTTGGTAGAAAAGCTCAAAATCATGGGCATATGCAATGTATACACTTTTCATCTCTGCTGTTATTTTAGAACATCTCTCCTTTTGTACATTTAACATCCCTTCCAAAGTATGGTACACAGAAATGGACAGAACACTCCAGATAAAGTCCAATTAGGGTCCCGAAAACACTTAGCAACATCACTTCACTTTTGTGGTCTATATATTTTAATAATCTTCTCAACATTGTCTTACAACTTCAATGATATTTCTCAGGTATGTCTATCTCTATCAACTGTAAAATTGAAGCACTTAGTTAAGTTGCCATGGTTTATACTTCCTAGAATTATCTATAGCTTCGGATCCTCCTGTGCCATTATCTGTGCATTTCAGAATGCCTATGTCATCCTGACATTTTTGACTATTCTTCTTATTGATTTGTGTAATTCTGAGTTCTGCTTCATGGGCAGATTTCAAAATTGCATTTCATTGATCCATTTCTAGGTCATTAATACATTTCAAGTCATCCTAGAACTGACCACACGGGTCTCCAATATATTCTGCCCACTAGTATAAGAGCTGTTCATTGCTCAGCCCTGGTTTCTGCCCCTTAGCCGATATTGTTGTTTAAACCCAAAATCTGTGAACAGTCTGTGATGTATACTTATTATATGCCTCTGAATTTCCATATTTACCATATTCACAATTGTACCTTTATCTAACCTTTCCAGTGAATGATCAAAGAACTCAATTTTTTTTCCTTTTAAAATTTGGATCTACCTTTAATTTTAGCCCATATCTTTCCAAGTGCCCGTTACGTTTGTCTTTGGGTAGTCTCTGGATATTTCCCACAACAAATCAGAAACTATAAGCTTCCTGCACACACGCTCTTGGAGCATTCCATGTTGAAATAGTCACTTGAATTATAGCTAATAAAAATGATAAAATCCTGAAATTAGAGCCAGCAGGTTCAAATGATGCTTTTGGAAAGCATCAAGTTGGATAAGTCACTGGGACCGAACAAGATGTACCCCAGGCTACTGTGGGAAGTGAGGGTAGAGATTGCTGAGCCTATGGCAATGATCTTTGCATCATCAATGGGAACAGGAGAGGTTCCAGAGGATTGGAGGGTTGGGGATGTTGTTCCCTTACTCAACAAGGGGAGTAGAGATAGCCCAGGAAATTATAGACCAGCAAGTCTAATTTCAGTGGTTAGTAAACTGATGAAGATCCTGAAAGACAGGACTTATGAACATTTGAAGAGGCAGAATATGATTAAGACTCCTCAGCATGGCTTTGTCAAAGGCAGGTCGTGATGAAGGTAGAAAAGTGGATGTACTGTATATGGATTTCATCAAAGCATTTGATAAGGTGCCCCATGCAAGTCTTATTGAGAAAGTAAGGAGGCATGGGATCCAAGAGGACCTTGCTTTGTGGATCCAGAATTGGCTTGCTCACAGAAGGCAAAGAGTGGTTGTAGACAGGTCATATTCTGCATGGAGGTTGGTGATTAGTGGTGTGCCTCAGGGATCTGTTCTGGGACCCCCTTCCCTTCATGGTTTTTATAAATGACCTGGATGAGGAAGTGGAGGGATGGGTTAGTAAATTTGCTGATGACACAAAGGTTGGAGGTGTTGTGAATAGTGTGGAGGGCTGCTGAAGGTTACAACGGGACATCGATAGGATATAGAACTGGGCTGAGAAGTGGCAGATGGAGTTCAACCCAGATAAGTGTGAAATGGTTCATTTTGGTAGGTCAAATATGATGGCAGAATATAGTATTATTGGTAAGACTCTTGGCAGTCTGGAAGATCAGAGAGATCTTGGGGTCCAAGACCTTAGGACACTCAAAGCTGCTGCGTAGGTTGACTGCGTGGTTAAGAAGGCATCAACCGTGGGATTGAGTTCAAGAGCTGAGATGTAATGTTACAGCTATATAAGACCTTGTCAGACCCTATTTTGAGTACTGTGCTCAGTTCTGGTCTCCTCACTACAGCAAGGATGTGGAAACTATAGAAAGGGTGCAAAGGAGATTTACAGAGACGTTGCCTGGATTAGGGAGCATGCCTTATGAGAACAGGTTGAACGAACTTGGTCTTCTCTCCTTGGAACAACGGAGGATGAGGGGTGACCTGATAGAGGTGTATAAGATGATGACAGGCATTGATCATGTGGATAGTCAGAGGCTTTTTCCCAGGGCTGAAATGGCTAGCACAAGAGGGCACAGTTTTAAGGTGCTTGAAAGTAGGTACAGAGGAGATGTCAGGGGTAAGTTTTTTATGCAGAGAGTGATGAGTGCGTGGAATGGGCTACCAGCGATGGTGGTGGAGGCGGATTCAGTAGGGTATTTTAAGAGACCCCAGGTTAGGTATATGGAGCTTAGAAAAACAGAGCACTATGGGTAACCCAAGGTAATTTCTAAAGTGCATTTTCGGCACAGCATTGTGGGCCGAAGGGCCTGTATTGTGCTGTAATTTTTCTATGTTTCAAATTCGGTGTTAATGTCAGGTAAAACATACTGCAAGTCTAATGTTGTGTCACACCAGAGAAGGCCCGGTCAAAGTCAAGTTTATTGCCAAATGCACATGTATGCGAAGATGCAGTGAGAACACTTCTTACAGAATCATCATAAGCACACAGTGTCAGAAAAGCAACATTCATAAGGAAAATACAGATTTTGAATTTTACAAGAAAGGATACAATTAGAACAAATTAAGTCAATTTTGGTGCTAAGTGATCATAGTATTGCTGAACAGCAGAGATTGTGGTTTCATCAGTTAGCTCAAGAGCTGAATGCTTGAAGGGAAATACCTTGACCTGAACATGGTGCTATGGGATTTCAGACTTCTATACCTCATGCCTGATGGTAGCTGTGAACAGATGGCACAGTGCAGATGGCAGATATGCCTTTTTGAGCAAATGCCTCTTGGTAAATTAGTAAACTGATTTATTAATGGTTAGCTGGTCATGAAAAGATTAACTTATGAGGGGAGTTTGATGGCCCTGGACCTCTACTTACTGGAGTTTAGAAAAATGAGGGATGGGGGGAGGTTGATCTCATGAAAACCTATTGAATATTGAAAGGCTCAGATTGAGTGTATGTGGAGACGAAGCTTCCTATAGTGAGGAAGTCTAGGGCCAAAAGGCACAGCCTCAGAGCAAAACATCCCTTTAGGACAGAGATGAGGAGGAATTTCTTTATCCAGAGGATGGTGAATCTGTGGAATTCATTACCATATACGGCTGTAGAGACCAGGTCATTGGGTATACTTAAGGCAGAAGTATACTGGGGATATTTAAAGTGGAGGTTGATAGGTTCTTGATTAGTAAGGGCTTCAAAGGTTATAGAGGGAAGGCAGGAGAATAGGGCTGAGAGGGATAACAAATCCTTGAGCTGGATCCTTGGAGCTGAGTTTGAGACTGGTACATGCTTTCAGGCTATAGTATCTTGTACCCAAGATGGTTGGTGGGGAGGGAATAAGAAAGAATGTCCACATTGGATGGGTTCTTTGATTAAAATGTCTGTTTTACTGAGGCAGAAAGAAGGGTAGAGAGAGTCCGTGGAGGGGAGATTAGTTTATGTGATATGTTGGGCTGTGCCCACAACTCACTCTAACTTCTTTTAGCCATACCAAGCCACGAGGCATCTGGATAGGATGCTTTGTAATAGTGCATTGGGAACACTATATAGTACCTACAGTGGTGAGATTGCTTTCTGTGATATTTTGGGCACTGTCCACAACTCTCTGCAGCTTCCTATGTTCTGGCACATTCGAATTTTTGTACCAGGTCATGATGCAACCAATCACGATACTTTTAACAGTACATCTGTAGAAGTTTGTCAGAGTCCAATCCTTCTTAACCTTGTAAGAAAAGCAAAGAAACTGGCACACTTTCCTTATGATTGCATCAATTCACTGGGCCCTGGACAGGTCATCCAAAATGTTTACACCCCAGGCATTTAAATCTGCTGGCTCTCTCCACTGTAATCCTCCAGTGTAGACCGGCATATGTTCACACTCCCACCCCTTGGTGAAGCCAAAAATCAGCTCTTTAACTTTGTTAATCCTGAACAAGAGGTAATTGTTGTGACACCACTCAACCAGGTGTCCTACCTCAGTCTGATAAGCTGATTCATTGCCTGTGATTTGTCCAACAACAGCAGTGCCTTGGCAAATTTGAAGATGGCATTAGAACTGTGTTCACTACACAATCACGTGTGTACAGAGAGCACAGCAAGGGCTAATCACACAGCTTTGAGGTGCACCTATGTTCATGATCAAGAAGGAGGAGATGTTGTTACCAATCCTCACTGACTGAGGTCTGCCAATCACATAAGAACATAAGAAATAGGAGCAGGGGTGGGGTATTGAAGTTAGGTATCTCTTTGCAGCAAAAGGTAGAGAGACCTAGGTCTTGAAACAATAATAATCATTATTATTAATTATTACCATTATTGGTGTTATTATTTTTGTAGGGACTGATAGGCAGAACTATCTGCAATCCCAAAAGGAAGCTTGAGGCTTCTGATCTGTCAGGCTATTACCCTCACTCAGATCATAGAAGTGTGCCAACAATGAACTAAGCATTATTGATAAGTGCCATTCTTTCAACCCAGTGAACATTTGCTCTAAGAGCCTTGGATGCATCTTGAGGAACACAATTAGAGGGGGAATCGCCACACCGTGAAACATGCGGGAAAAATACGCAATACTTAAAGCAAGGGTTAAAACAGTACAGGAATCACTATTAGAATGGGTAAATGAGTGCAGGAAATTTAACAGAGGGATAATAATTATTTTGTTAGCTATTAGGTACGGATGGAATAAAATCATTAAAACTAAGCCAGTTATACTATGGGTATTTAATAAGATGACAGTATAGGACTGTGGAGGAAAGGATTATCGGACTAGCTTTCCTAACATGTAAGAGAACACACAGTGGTTTCATCTTCTACCTTTCCTTTTTATGCTCCTATTCTTCCCCTATCTTCTGTACTTGCTGCCCTTCTGGCTGTACTGTTAAGGTCTGATTCAAAACTCTAAATATGAAATTTGACCTGCGTTCAAAAGCTCCTCCATTAGGGTTCAGACATGGAAGATTTGCTCCAGGAATACAACTGTTTCTGGTAGTAGGTTGTCTCTCACATTTAGGCCCGGTTTAGCCATGCATCTGAGTAACTGAAGAAGTGATCTAAGTATGAAAAGTATTGCCCATAATGTTCAGTAGCCAGCATTTAACCTGCTAAATTGGCTAGTGTAAATGTAGCTAACAGGCAAAAGGGAACTGACCTGCACAATGCACTCCTTGTGGCCATCAACCAGTTGGACACCTCTTTGCCTTCCTGAAAAAATATAAGGCTGAAAGTGAGAGTTTGGTAAAGGAAGTCTTAATGATCTTTCTGAAACAATGATCGGCCAGTAATGAGAAGATATTGCTGATGTCACCTGCTGTGAGCTGGGACAAAGCTGCTTCCAATAAGAGTGATTTTGACCTTGGAACATTAGCAATACTGTCCACATTCTGAATTGCTTTTTAAGTTGTAACTGCTGCAGTGAATGTAATTAACTAGCTGTGTGGGAGCCCAACAGCTCATCTGAAAACCCAATATGGTGTCGCTTTTTGCATACCCACCGTGGAAGGCTGGATATTCAAAGGTTCAAAGATTCAAACTACATCTATTACCAAAGAAAGTAGAAATTATACAACTTTGAAATTTGTCTGCTTACAGTCAGCCATGAAGCAAGAAACTCAAAAGATCCTAATTTTAAAAAATAAAGACCAGCACCCAATGTGCAGAGAAAGAGAAAAAAAAACATAAATCATGCCAACAATAGAAGCTAACCAACCAAATTGAGTCATTAGATCTGAATCCCCAGAGAAGCCCAGAGCAGGCCCAAGCCTCAGTCCCTGTTCATCATATTATCAGGCAAATCGCTGCGAAGCCCACAGCCAGGGCAGTGTGAGGATATGCTCAGGCACTGAGAATATACAAGATAAGAACATGGGATTTTTGGACTCTAACATAATCAAGGGATCTTGTGATTTTAACGTCAAAGATCAACCATGATTGAATGACTGAGCAAACTCACGACTATTACAGCTCGTGTTCTTTGTTATGTCCCTTTATATGGTCATTTCCTCCACTGATTCTTCCCTCATCCGTTATCTTACCTCCTCGTCCTTCTCACAGCCCAAAAGCAAAAGGGAGAATACCTGCAGAGAACCCAATTTTCCATCTCCATTCTTGAACAACAAACCAGTAACTAACATTCACCAATGATGCTCCCCTCACCCAGATCTCCTCTATTTCCCAGACATCCACTGTCACCCGCCTTAACTGTGTTAGAATTCCTCCTGTCCTTACCTACTGTATTCTCGAGTTAGGGGATATAGGAAATATTAACTTCACCAGCAACCAGACGTCAGCCCTGAACATGAATTGTAGACTGAATTTAAAATGTAGCCCTGAACAATAGAATCCCTGGAGCTGATTGCAAACCAGACAATGCCAATTCACATTCTTTTTGGGTATCTGGGTTGTGGGTGTGAAGGGGGGTGTAAATCAAAGGAGAGATTGTGGATTCGTTGTAACTATTGAATTATTATGTTGTTACCTTTGATCATTAGCATATAAAACGTCATGTAATATTGGGTCAAGTAGGGCTCCTCCTCTAACAGTGTCACAATATGATGCCTGTTGCTCACTTTCGTTAAATAGATAGATAGATAGATAGATAGATACTTTATTCATCCCCATGGGGAAATTCAACATTTTTTCCAATGTCCCATACACTTGTTTTAGCAAAACTAATTACATACAATACTTAACTCAGTAAAAATATCACTCTCTAAATCACTCTCTCAAAAAGCATTAATAATAGCTTTTAAAAAGTTCTTAAGTAGTTTACTTAGATACATTAAATACAATCAACCCCGGCACTTTAACATATACTTTTATATCTACTTGCCACTATGTCTCTCCAGTGACTAAGCTCACGTCACAACACCAAACACCCCATGAGCCTCCGTAAACAACACATAATTCTGTACAATTTCCACAATCTCCAAATGGATCCCCCCCCCCACCCCCGCACTCTCCATTTTCCACAGGGATCACTCCCTCTATGGTTCCCTTATTCATTAATCCCTCCTAACTAATCTCCCTTCTAGCACTCGTCTCTGCAAGTGGCCAAAGTGCAACACCTGCCCCTTCACCTCCTCCCTCGCCTCCATTTAGGGCCCCAAAGCCTCCTTCCAGTTGAGGCAACACTTCACCTGTGAATCTGCTAGGATTATCTATTGTGTCCAGTGCTTCCGATGCAGCCTGCTCTACATTGTTGAGACCTGTTATAAATTGTGAGATTCTTTTGTTGAGCATCTTCACTCCATCCACCTAAAGTGGAACTTCCCAGTAGCTAAACTTTTTAATTCCCATTCTCATTCCGACATATCAGTCCACGGCCTCCTCTTGTGCCACAATCAGGCCACCTTCAGAATGGAGGAGCAGCACTTTGTATCCCATTTTGGTAGCCTCCAACTGATGGCACAAATATTGATTTCTCCTTACGGTAAAAAAGAATTCCCTTCCCCTCCCCTATTTTTCGCTTCTCCTCCTTAGCCTCTTACCTCTTCTCACCTCCTGCAGGTCCCCCTCTTCCTTCCCTTTCTCCTATGGTCCACTCTCCTCTCCTATTAGATTCCTCCTCTCGAAACCTTTACCTTTCCCACCCACCTGGCTTCACCTGTCACCTTCCATACCCTCCATCCCTCCCTCACCTTTTTATTCTGGCATCTCCACCTTTCCTTTCCAGTTCTGAAGAAGTGTCTTGGCCCAGGTTATCAATTGTTTATTCAACTTCATGGATTTTGCTTGTCCTGCTGAGTTCTTCCAGCAGTTGTTTGCGTTGCTTTGGATTTCCAGCATCTGCAGTGTTTACCAGGAGCTAACATACATACTCAGTGGCCACTTCATGAGGTACAGCGAAACATTAATGCAAATACCTAATCAGCCAATCATGTGGCAGCATGCCAACAGGATCATGGGGTTCAGTTGTTGTTCAGACCCAAATATCAGAATGGGGAAGAAATGTGCTCTAAGTGACTTTGACTGTGGAATGATTGTTGGTGCCAGGCTGGGTGGTTTGATCATCTTAGAAACTGCTGATCTCCTGGCAATTTCACGTCCAACAGTCACTAGAGTTTACAGAGAGTGGTGAGATAAACAGAAAACATCCAGTCAGCAGCAGCTCTATGGCCAAAAATGCCTTGTTAATGAGAGAGGTCAGAGGAGAATGGTTGAGCTGACAGGAAGGGGACAATAACTCAAATAACCACGCATTACAACAGTGGTGTGCAGAGCATCTCTGACTGCATAATACATCAAACCTTGAAGTGGATGGGCTGCGGCGGCAGATGACCACAAACACACACTCAAGTGTCCAATTTATTTGGTACAGTAGGTACTTTATAAAGTGGCCACTGAGTGTAAATAGAGAAAAACTAATCCTTTAAATATCCCCGTTGAAGTATCTTTCATGTCTGTAAATGCTAGAGAACTTGAGCAAATTTAATACATAATCAGTCAAGCTCTGGGGCAGCTGAATTTTTAAACAGGTCCCACAGCAAGCACAGGGTCAACTTAAACATTTAATGAGCATTTTACATAATTCCTTCAGAGATTCAGGGTCTCTGCAGAAAAGTCAGTTGCAATATCATCTGCTATTTAGGTACCTGCATTTAACAGGCTTTCCAATTTATTTAAAGACCCTACAGACTTCAGGTACATGAGAGTGCATCTTGTTTTTTTTTTTCAGTTTATGTCTGTCACCCTTCCATTCTGCTGTTGGATCCTGACATCCCTACACAGGCAAGTTGTGTCCAACAATAACACACCAACTGCGTGTTCTAATTTTTCATTTCACACATCGCTGCAGCATACACATGTCCCTCCGATAAACAGTTGGCCATTATCCTTCACATTTATAGTTAACTCTCACCTTATGGAACATTTTGTGATTCTCTAATTTTCTCCAAACTTACAGTAAAGTGTTGGAGTGGACTTACTTCAGAAAATACTGAGTGCAACTAGCACACAGTGGTCCACGCCACTAACACAACTTCTGGATAATATAAGCATACCCTGCCCAATAAATTATAGGAATTCAGGCAAACTCTACATAATTTACTGATTATCCAACAGATGGAAGATATTCAGTTATACTGAAGTGCTAATTTGAAACTGATGGAATATATTTAGAAAAACTTGAATTATTTAACTTGCAGATGCAGCATTATACCAAACAACAAATTTACTATTTTAATGAATTTCTTCTGATAGTTCCATCTGGTGCTAATTAAAACCTGCATAATACAACATAATTGAATAAGAATTTTGATATGAAAGTGACAGACTTTCTGATTTAGTAAATTACTTTATAGGTGATGTTTTAACCGAAAAGGATGAAAAGCAAAAAGATGGATTTGCAGTATTAATAACTAAGATATAAAATCATTCTTTGGATCCTTTTCCCATTTCCATTTATGGCAATTATCACTCCATACACAGCACCAGTATCAGAAGCATTTACAATACAAGGAGTTGATAGTGTTAAAGATTGGTATAAAATTGTAGAAAAGTCCTTTCAGGAATATCATTGTTAATATGAGGGATGAAGAACTGGAGAAAATTCCATTTTTGGTGCCTCTCATTATGAATCCAGTAGTTCAAGGGAAAACCTCAGTGTTGCATGCAACTATTCACTCAGATTCATCACTGATATTGAACCTTCTGTTACCCAGTATGTAAACTTGAGATAGTGCCAAGTAGAATAAAATTTAACTCCAAACTCATGTGTTTGATCATTTGTAAAATATGTACCATTTACCAAAAATAGATTCCCTTTGTTGTCCTACAAAAAATTACAGCATTTAGAAGTAAATCATTCTCTAATTATTAAGTCACTTTGGCCAGATGAGAAACCATCTCTAGAAACCAAATAAACCATTTTAACATGACAATTTGATTGTTTATTGCAACCATTTTAAGAGCCTGTGGGACTTTGGTTCCGATGAATGCAGTATTTAATATTATATCAAGGGATCTTTTCTTGAAGACATGGGAATGAAGCTGTAAAAGGTGTAGGAGCCTCTCCATGATGTGTGCAATCAGGAATCATTTCTTATCTCAGCCTGACCGAGGAGTTGTGTGCACAGAAATTATTCCTCACCAGGATAGATGTCAATGGGTTTTATTACCAGCTGCAGAACCAACTGGAGTGCCATTCTAAAGGAGAGACATAAAGGAGAGATAGGATGGCAAACAGCTTCTTTACCCCAGGCCATGAGACTACTGAACTCTCTGCAGTCACCCAGGTCGCACCATGTATGAAGTTGCAGTAGGTTTATACTGTTCACTTTTTAACTTGCAACATAAATACACCTTACGATTTGTAATATTATTTTATGTGTTGTGTACTATGTTGTGTATCTTGGTCTGGATGAACTTTGTTTCATTTGGTAGTTAACATGTATACAGTTGTAATGATAATAAACTTGAACTTCAAATTTGACCTATAGACATATTAAAATGAACTATTTGTAATCCAGAGAGGATCTGTATGGCATTATTTTTTAAAAAGGCATAAGGTTTATGATAGGTCAGCATTATATCAGCACTGTAAATACTTGCTGATACTTATGCATTTATGTACATTTTATTCCATATCCATTTGTTAACCTCTAACTTTATCCGTATATAATTCTTTATAATTGTTGAATGTTGTTGAATTGTATGCTGTACCAAAATACCGTAGCAAATTCCCAATACGTGTAACTTTGTTTAGCAAATAAAGTCAAGACCAGATCCAAGATCATCGAAACTAGCAAAGAATACCAAAAATATTATAAAGAGTAGGTTTATGCCAGTAAAGTAGAAACTAACATAAAAATAACCAGTAAGAGCTTCAATGGTTATGTAAAAAGGAAGAGAATAGCTAGGATGACATCAGGGAATTAACAGTGAAAATTCACTATTCACATCTGGGCAGCTCGTGGAGCAACTGCCTGTTAGCAGCCAAGATTCTGAAGGAGACGGACAGACCAGATACTGAGTCAATAACCCGTTCATGAGGCATCTGGACCAAAAGGGATAGTTTCAGAATTAAGGATCACTCTTTTAAGACAGAGATGAGAAGGAATTCCTCATCTCAAAGGGTTGGGAATCTTTGGAATTCTCTTCTTCAAAGAGCTGTGGAAGTGGATTCATTAAATATATTCAGGATGGAAACTGAGAGAGATTTGAGCTACAAGGAAAGAGAGGGTAGAAAACTGTTAAGGTGCAAGTTTAGCTCAGCCATGAGGTTATTAAATGACAGAGCAGGGTTGAGGGACCAGTTGAATGATTCCAACTCCATTTCTTGTTGTAAGACCATAAGACATAGGAGCAGAATTTGGCCATTCATCCTATTGAGTCTGCTCCACCATTCCATCATGGCTGATCCCAGGTCCCACTGAACCCCATACACCTGCCTTCAAGCAATATCTTTTGATGCCCTGACCAATCAGGAAATGATTAACTTCTGCCTTAAATAGACCCACGTACCTGGCCTCCACCACAGTCTGTGGCAGAGCATTCCACAAATTCACTACTCTGGCTAAAAAAATTCCTCCTTACCTCTGTTCTAAAGAGTCACCCCTCAATTTTGAGGCTGTGCCCTCTAGCCACAGGAAGCATCCTCTCCACAGCTACCCCATCTAGTCCTTTCAACATTCTTTAGGTTTCAATGAGACTAATCCCCCCCCCCCCATCCCACCCCGCATTCTTCTAAAGTTATCTTCTAGTTTGTTGTCCCAGTGTTTCACGTACCTTGGTGAGAGAGGAATTTCCATAAATAGTTGACTAATCCTAGAGAAAAGAATTGGATTGCAGCAACTTGTGTTTGGCTCAGCATTCCTGTCACTGTGTTCAACTCTGGGGGATCCAATATGAGCCCTTCATATAAGCCCATCAAGGAAACCTCCATCCACTTAAAACTTATCTTCTGCACATTGCACTTCAACTGCGTCTCTCTGCATCGATCCATCAAAAGTCACTTTGCCGAAAGCTCTCCCTCAGCTTCTGCAACAGTCTGCTCTCCAACATGAGTGCATCATTTCACACTCCTTCAAGCATCACCCAGTCTTGCTGAAACACCTCAGGGGAAGTGTTGATTCTAAGAAGAGATTCGCAGCCACCACCATCTCTCCAAAAAGGTGTTTGAGGATTTTGGAAACATCCTCACCGTCAAGTTGAACACGGCAAAACGCTTTCACAGCATTCAATATGCTGGGGATCTGTACTCTGGCTCGGTCTGGCAGGTTACCTTCATCAGATAGCGCCTTATTCAGATCATGTGAATGCAACCAGAGGTTCAGCTTGTCTGGATTATCCACAGATACTGAGCTTGATAGCCAAGGGGTTGAAATGTTGACTGGCAGAACGTGAATTGAGCTTTGACCAGCGGCCCATCCAAACATTGGAAGCTTGACAGGAAGGGATTTCACTTAGTTCCACTGCCCAAGTGTGGTGAACTACATATACCTGTCTGGACACGCCCCCCCCCCCCCCCCCCCCCGCTGACTGCTCCTGTGGCTCCTCCCACAGACCCTGCTGACTGCTCCTGTGGCTCCTCCCACAGACCCTGCTGACTGCTCCTGTGGCTCCTCCCACAGACCCTGCTGACTGCTCCTGTGGCTCCTCCCACAGACCCCTGCTGACTGCTCCTGTGGCTCCTCCCACAGACCCCTGCTGACTGCTCCTGTGGCTCCTCCCACAGACCCTGCTGACTGCTCCTGTGACTCCTCCCACAGACCCCTGCTGACAGCTCCTGTGACTCCTCCCACAGACCCCGCGCTGACTGCTCCTGTGGCTCCTCCCACAGACCCCTGTATAAAGGCGCTTGGAGGCACTACTCCCCCCCCCCCCCCCCAGTCTCCAGGATGTTGTGTGGTGGTTTCTCGCAGCTAATAAAAGCCTATCTTTTGCCTCCCGTCTCCGAGAGTTATTGATGGTGCATCACCGAGTAGAAAAAGCGAGCAGCAGCTCACAGAAGTGTAAATTGAAATTTGACCAGCTACAAATCTGCATTTGAGATTGATTAACAAGAGAAAATTAATGAAAGGCAGCAGCAAGCACAGTGACCATCATCTGTGTGGACAGAGTCTGAGTGGTGATCTTGAGGCATTAAATCTTCGAGGCTTCAGCAAAGAGCAGCTTCAGTCAGAGAAAGTAAAAAAAAGAGAGAGAAAAGCTCATGGTTAAGTTTTTCTTCCTCTTTCCCTTCTTTATATCTGCTCAGTTAGGACAGTAGAGATGCCAGGCAGGATAGTGAAATGCTCCTCTTGCAGGATGTGGGAAGGCAGGGAGACTTCAAGTATCCTTGACATCTACAACCATGAGAAGTACATCCAGCTGCAGTTTCCAACTATCTGTGTTAAGGGTTTAGAGCTGGAACTGGATGAACTCCAGATCATTCAGGAGGCAGAATGGGTAACAGATAGGACATAGGGAGAGGTAGTTATACCTAAGGTGCAGGACACAGAAAACTAAGTAAGAATCAGGAAGGGGGAAAGGGCTTAGGAGCCAGTGCAGAGTACCCCTGTGAAAAAATTCTCTTCAGCGACAGGTATATCACTTTGGATACAGTTGGAGGGTGGGGGAGGGGGGGGCTGACCTAACAGTGGAAAGTCACAGTGGTCAGGTCTCTGGCATTGAGTCTGCCTCTGTAATTCAGAAGGGAAGGGGGAAGAAGAGGCATGCTGTGGTGATGGGGAATTTGCTAGACAGGGGAACGAACAGGAGGTTCGGTGGGTGAGAACGAGATTCCCAGTTGGTATGTTGTCTCCCAGGCTCCAGGGCCCAGGACATCTCAAATCAAATTCTCAGCATTCTTAAGTGGGAGGGTGAACAGCTAGAGGTTGTGGTCCATATGGGTACCAATGACATGGGGGAAGATGAGTGACAAGGTCCAGCAAAGGGAGTTCAAGGGTTTAGGGGCTAAGTTAAAGGGCAGGACCTCCAAGGTTGTGATTTCAGGACTGCTACCCATGTTACGTGCTTGTGAAGCCAAAATTAGGAAGGGGGATTTCAATATGCAGGTAGATTGGGAAGATCAGGTTGGTGTTGGATTCCAAGAGAGGGAATTTCTAGAATGCCTACAAGATAATGCCTTAGAGCAGCTCATGGTTGAGCCCACTAAGGGATCAACTATTCTAGATTGGGTGTCATGCAATGAACCAGAATTGATTAGACAGCTGAAGGTAAAAGAACCCTTTGGGGCTTGTGATCATAATATTGTCAAATTCCCCTTGAGATTTGAGAAGGAGAAGCTAAAGTCAGATGTATCAGTATTAGAGTGGAGTAAAAGGAATTACAGAAGCATGAGAGAGGACGTTGGCCTGAAATGATTGTAAAGAACACTGGCAGGGATGACAGCAGAGCAGCAATGGCTGGAATTTCTGGAAACAATTGGAAAACACAGGATATATACATCCAAAAAAGGAAGAAGCATTCTAAAGTCAAAATGACACAATCATGGTAACAATAGAAGTCAAAACCAACATAAAAGCCAAAGAGAGAGCATATAATAGAGCAAAAATTAGTGGGAAGATAGAGGATTGGCAAGCTTTTAAAAACCAACAGAAGGCAACTAAAAGAGTCATTAAGAAGGTAAACATAAGATACAAAAGTAGGCTGGCCAATAATATTAAAGAAGATACCAGAAGTTTCTTCATATACATCAAGTGCAAAAGAGAGGAGAGAGTGGATACCGGACCATTGGAAAATGATGCTGGTGAGGTAGTTGTTACGCCTGTGCCCCAACTCTGAGGGGCCGAAGGGTACAAAGTAGCCCCCTCCCTTTTGAGAATCACAAGATCGCTATTAATTCAGGTCAGGAGACCCAGGAAATGAGAGAGAGACATTTGGAATGTGTCCTGGCCTCCGCGATACAAAGCCACGGATAACGGCCATTGTTTCTTGGAGACGGAATTGTGTATTGAGTACTGTACTTCATGGAAGCCCTCAGGGAATGATCAGAGGGGGTTGGTTGAGGGATTGCATCATCCCGACCCGATTGACATCTGAGACCCCGTGAGTAAGGATAAAAGAGGGTCTGGGCAACAACCCCTTTAGACGCACCAGGAGAAATGCTAGAAATCCCGTGACAGCATTTAATAGCGACAGCCGGTGGGAGGCCCACGTGTGTCCTTTCCCATTGCCCGGGATTGAGGCCTTACCACGGAAGACGGCTTAGCTAAAGAAGAGATCACTACCGACGACATTTTGAAGGATCGACATCATAAAAAGGAAAATGGGCAAGTTCTAAAAACATCGTCTCTCTCTCTCCAACCAAAAGCTGCAGCCTGAATGAACTTGAGTGACTTTTATATTTCCATCGGACAATACATTATCCCCTAGACAACGATAGAGCTATTTCTTATTGATTATTATTATACCCGCACTTTAGATTTAGCATTGACAACATATATTATCTGTATGTTTGCATTGATATTATTTTTGTGTATTTTTATCAATAAATACTGTTAAAAATAGTACCATCAGACTTCAACAGACCTCTCTATCTTTGCTGGTAAGTGACCCAGTTACGGGGTATGTAACATAGTGCTGGGGGTAAGGAAGTGGTGAACAAACTGAAAAAGTATTTTGTATCTGTCTTCAATGTGGTAGACACTAACAGTGTGGTGGAATTTCCAAGTGTCAAGTGGTTAAAGAGGAATATAGGAGAGAGCAGGAGAACAACCTTGGGCAAAGTAGCATGCGGGGGGTACGGAGAGGCATGAAGACCATCACTGGTTTCATTCATTCTAGTTGTAGAGCCTCAGAATGTAGCCATCAATGGGCTAATAAGTAGGAGTAGAATTAGGCCATTTGGCCTTTTGAGTCTGCTCTGATTCTTCAATAGGTTTGACAACTGTCCTCTTGTTCACAATCCCTTCAGCACACTAGTATAGGTGCCATGGCACCCAATACTCCCTCAGCACCCATGCCTCCCCTCCTCCCTCCTCCAGTTCAACACGTGGATGAACAACACAAGCTACCACTGTCTACATCCCCTCCTTGCCCTGCACCTCCTCACACCTCCATATTCCAATCTTCACTTCCTGCAGCCCTCACCTTCCACCAACACCCCAGTCATCATGGACTCACCTTCACTACTGAGCTGGTGAGAAGCACTCTGGGGAAACTCAGACATGGTGAGGCATTGACACCAGATAGTGTGAACTCTTGGTCCTGATGGAGTGTGCTGAGAGCCGTGAGGAGTTCTCCAGCACATTTTCAATCTGAGTCTCAGCCTTGAAAGGGTCCCGACTGTGTGGAAAACATCATGTGTGGTCCCAGTACTCAAGAAGGGCCAACCAAAAGTCTTGAATGACTACCATCCAGTGGCCCTGACCTCACACATCATGAAGATCCTGGAGAGGCTGGTCCTGGCTCACCTCTGACCACTGGTCAGTTCAGCCCTCATTCCCCTGCAGTTTGCTACCAGGAGCACATTGGAGACAACAATGTTGCCACCTACCTGCTGACAGGGCCTACTCCCATTTAGATAAGCAGGGTGGCACTGTGAGGATCATTTTTCTTGATTTCTCAAGAGCCTTCAATACCATACAGCCATCATTTCTGGGGCCAAATCTCCGTTCCATGCAGGTTGGAACTTCCATTGTATCCTCGATGATGGACTACCTGACTGCGGGGAGAAAGCAGGTGATTGGGGCTGAGAGGAAAATTAGATCAGCCATGGTGAAATGGCGGAGCAGACTCGATGGGCCAAATGGCCTAATTCTGCTCCTATATCTTATGGTCTCATGGTCTAAGTAGAGATTATATTTTCCTTGTTCATTTTTTCAGTTCAGTCTATCTTTGGCAACTCATCTTGCTCATGATTGTCATCACCTTTACTCTGTTAACTTATTCAAAGTCCACTCTATTTGAGTAATGTGATTACTTTGACCTTGTCATACTTTCCCTAAGACGTCTCATAAGATCTCTGGTTAGCTTGTTTAATCCTGTGAAGTGGTCTTCTCTTTTTTGCTTGCCCTCTGTCATCCACTCTCCACACTGAGAAATAAAATGATTCTTTTTTTTGTATGTGTGGCAATCCTTCTGGTATATTAGACAATATTCCTGCTTACATTTATATAATTTTACCAATGTTTGCATACTTTGTTGCTGTTATTTCCCTTCTATGATCAGCTTGAAACAAAACTTCAGTCATGTATCTTGAACTCAGCACACAATCTTGTCACAGAATAACCAGAAACATCTCTGGAGGGAAATGGACAGTCCCCCTACACTACAGGTTGTGCCTAACCTGTTGTGTTCCTCCAGCACTCTGTGTTGCTCCAGATTCCAGCATCTGCAGTCTGTCACGTCTACAGAATAACCAGCCATTGTGATGTTATTATTTGCCACCAACAACGTCAGCTCATTTCAATATGCGCTGAATGTACCCCATTTTCTGGACCTCTCCTGAAAAATATGAATTTGATCATGTGGAAGTTTTGCAGTAATTCTCAGCAATTCTGAGAAACTTTTCCAGCATCTCATTGCTGGGCCTGGTTATTTATTAGAGCTGATACAACAGCAGCCTTAACTTTCTGCTCCTCTTCATTAGCTCCTGCCAACTAATAAAGAAGTTCCTTCTTGAATCGATTACATTAATTTGGCAAGTTGCTTTTCTCAAAGTCCAGCTACAAAGACGGCTTTATCTGCTCCAATTTTTAGCATGCAGATCCAGCCACTAGTTACCATTTTTTACTTCTATGGGGTTATTAATATCTGGTGTTCAGCTATATCCACCTCCTCCTAGCATGAGTCCAAAGTTGTTTGTTTTGAAGTCTCATCATGCTGCAATCCATATCATATTCCATTAAAAAAAGCTGGTGTTCCAAGCAAAACCATGGGAAGTCAATAGAGAAATACTCAGAGAATCAGGCACCATTGTGGTGATGGGACTAGCTTTAAAGGGAATCTTGGTAGCTGGACCGAAAGGCCTGCTTTCATGACTATGAAAATACTTGAAAGAGGCTGCAGCTGCATGGCCCCAGTGACTCAGATTTAAACCTGACTTTGGCTGCTAGCTGCAGAGAATATGTACATTCTTCCTGCATCCATGTGGGTGTCCTGGAGCACTCTGGTTACCTCCCACATCGCAAAGATGTGCTGGGAGATCAACTACCATCTCTAAATCTCCCTTACTGTGGGTGAGTGGCCAAAGATCCAATAGGATGGCAACAGGCACGTGAGAGTGAGTAGGTGGATATAAGCAGGGATATGAGACTGATAGGTACATAAGAGCTAGCACATCAATGAACTGAATTGCCTTCTTCTGTACCATAAGAAAACATGAGGAAAGTCACTGACCTCAGTAATTAAATTGTCCTCATCAGGCCTCCTCTTAAGTGCACATCTTGAGCAGCCAGAGAGGACATCACTGTCCCAGCGCCAAGACAAAAACCTGCCTCAAACAGCAATGACAAAAACACAAGAAATGCTGGTGCCGAACAAAGTTTGATTGGTTGTTTTAAAATGCTTCTTTTGCAGCTGGACACATCCTTGATTGAAGTTGCTGTTCATCCAGCTCAGTATGAAGGAAGCCATTTACTTTCACCTTCACTGACTTGGGCTGTTCATCCCTCAGTTCCTTACAATTATTTAACCAAAGTAAGACAGACAACTGCACTGGAGTATTGCTCAATGTACTGATGTGATGGAATGATCTGTATAGATGGCATGAAGGACAAAGATTTTCACTGTACCTCAGTACATAATAAACTTAATAATAAACTTACCAATTTACCAAATAATCATCAGAACGGATATGCAAATAATTGCAATGTTGTTCGGCACACCAAGTGCTCAGCCTAAGTATTCGGCTCGCCTTTGGAAGCCTAAGATCTCAGGGCTCTGGAGACAGGTAGATCGGGGTCTGGCATCACAACAGGAGACCTGTGTGATGTCGGGAGAGTCAGAATATCTGTGGCTGTATGCCCAGATTTTTGGGTACAGAGCTGGAAAAAAAGCAGCATGGCAGACTTTTAACATATTAAACCAGCAAATTGTTTATTATGTCTCCCCGCTTACTGGGAAAACGGAGACACCTCTTTCTCCCTTATTAGACAGAGAGAGAATCTGTGGTACGTTGAATACCGGGTGAAATGCAAAGTCTTTGGTGTAACCACAAGCCTGTATCTTTGCTGTTGCTTTGCTCATGCTTGAGTGCTCGGTGGCGGGTGCCAACGCTTTTTATTGCCAGTGGGGGGAGGGAGAATTGTTGCTTGCTGCTGCTTACGCATGGAAGGAGGGAGCTGGGGGTGGGGGGGGGGGGCTTTGGGGTTCTAACATTTGACCGTTGTTCATTCTTTGGGGCACTCTTCTGTTCCGAAGAAGAAGCATTTCAGGATGTACGGTATATTGTATACATTTCTCTGATATTAAATTGGACCTTTGAACCTGCAGTTCTAAGGGTTAGTTCTTCAGTTCTAATATGCTGGAGGACTATGAAGACCCACTCTTGTGTGATCAGATTATGGAATCATACAGCATGAAAACAGCCTCTCATTGCATCCTGTCCACACTGAATATCAAGCACCTATTTGCTCTCATTTCATTTTATTTTTCTCACACGTCTATCACCTCCCCAGTACTATCAAAAATTGACAATCCATATCAAAACAAACTGCAGATACTGGAAACCTAATGTCAAAACAGAAAGCGCTGGAAATGCAGTCTGACCCAGTGAATATCTCCAGCATTTTTAGTTTTTATCTTAGACCTCTATATCCTCGGGATTCGGAAGGAAAGCCAAATCAGAGAGAACATATAAACTCCATTCAGACAGCACAATTAAACACACGTCTCGAGCAGTGAGGCAGCAGCTCTGCAAGTTTCATTATTGTGTCACCCAAATGTTTGTCTGTTCCCTATGGAGCAGAAACAGGCCATTTGCTCATTGAAACTGCTCCACCATTCCATCATGGCTGATTTGTTATCCCTTCCAACTCCTGCCTTCTCCTTGTAGCCTTTGATGCCATGACTAATCAAGAGCATTTCAACCTCCGCTTTAAATATACCTAATGACTTATCCACCACAGCTGTCCATGGCAATGAATTCCACAGATTCACTACCCTCTGGCTAAAGAAATTCTTCCATATCTCTGTTCTAAATGGGCATCCCTCTATTCTGAGACTGTGCCCTGGTCCTAGACCCAACACCCCACACCAACCCACTATAGGAAAAATGTTCTCCACATCCAGTGTATCTAGGACTTTCAATAGAACCATAGAACACTACAGCACAGTACAGGCCCTTTAGCCCTCCATGTTGTGCTGACCCATATAATCCTTAAAAAAAGTACTAAACCCACACTACCCCATAACCCTCCATTTTTCTTTCATCCATGTGCCTGTCCAAGAGGCTCTTAAATACCCCTAATGTTTAAGCCTCCACCACCATCCCTGGCAAGTCATTCCAGGCACTCACAACCCTCTGTGTAAAAAACTTACCCCTGATGTCTCCCCTAAACATATGCCCTTTGGTGTTTGCTATTGGTGCCCTGGGAAACAGTTACTGACTATCCACCCTATCTATGCCTCTCATAATCTTGTAGACCTCTATCAAGTCCCTTCTCATTCTTCTACACTCCAAAGAGAAAAGTCCCAGCTCTGCTAACCTTGCTTCATATGACTTGTTCTCCAATCCAGGCAGCATCCTGGTAAATCTCCTCTGCACCCTCTCCATAGCTTCCACATCCTTCCTATAATGAGATGACCAGAATTGAACACAATACTCTAAGTGCAGTCTCACCAGAGATTTGTAGAGTTGCAACATGACATAGGCCTTCTTAACTACCCTATCAACCTGTGCAGCGACCATAAGGGATGTATGGATTTGAACCCCAAGGTCCCTTTGTTCATCCACACTCTTAAGTAATTGACCATTAATCCTGTACTCAGTCTTCTGGTTTGTCCTTCCAAAATGCATCACCTCACACTTGTCCGGATTAAACTCCATCTGCCATTTTTCTGCCCAACTCTGCAGCCTGTCTATATCCTCTTGTAACCTTCGACCACCTATAGCTCCATCCACAACTCCTCCAATCTTCATGTCATCTGCAAACTTACTGACCCATCCTTCCACCTCTACATCCAGGTCATTTATAAAAATCACAAATTGCAGGGGTCCCAGGACAGATCCCTGTGGCACTCCACTAGTCACTGACCTCCAGGCATAATACTTTCCTTCCACAACTACCCTCTGCTTTCTTCCTTTAAGCCAATTTTTTACCCAAACAGCCAAGGTTCCACTTATCCCATGCCTCATGACTTTCTGGATGAGTCTCTCATGAGGGACCTTGTCAAATGCTTTGCTAAAGTCCATGTAGACCACATCCACTGCCCTACCCTCATCAATTACTTTTTTTTTGCCTCTTCAAAAAACTCAATCAGGCTCGTGAGGCACAATCTTCCCTTCACAAAGCCATGTTGACTATTCATGAGTAGGCTGTACTTCTCCAATATTCAACAGGTTTCATCTTCATTCTTCTAAACTCTAACAGGTACAGGCCCAGAGCCATCAAATGATCCTCATAGATTAACCCTTCAATTCCAGGGAGGATTCTTATGAACCTCCTCTGGACCCTATCCAATATCAGCTCTTCTTTGATGAGGGGCCCAAAACTGTTCACAATACTCCAAGTGCGGTCTAACCAATGCCTTATAAAGCCTCGCCATTGCATCCTTGTTTTTATATTCTAGTCCTCTCAAAATAAATGCTAACACTCTATTTTTCTTCCTTACCACCGACTCAATGTGGAAGTTAACCTTTAGGGAATCCTGTATGAGGACCCCCAAGTCCCTTCAACCTGTGATTTCTGAAATTCCTCCCCATTTAGAAGATAGTAAGATAGTCTATGCCTTTATTCTTTCTCCCAAAATTTATGACCATATGCTTCCCTACATTATATTCCATGTATAAATTATTTGCCCATTCTCTCAATTTGTCTAAGTCCTTTAGCAAATTCCCTGCTTCCTCAGTACTACCTGTTCCTCCACCTATCTTTGTATCATCCATAAACCTGGCCACAAAGCCAACAATTCCTTCATCCAAATCATTAACAGATAATATGAAAAATACAGACCCAACACCAATCCCTACAGAACACCACTATCCTGGCAGCCAACCAGAAAAGGCCCCCTTATTCCCACTCCTGGACTCCAGCCAGTCAGCCAATCTTCTATCCAAGCTCGTATCTTTCCTATAATACTGCTCTTATAAGGCTCTTATCTTGTTAAGCAGCCACATGTATAGCACTTTGTCAAAGACTTCTGAAAATCCAAATACACAACATCAACTAATTCTCCTTTGTCTATCCTGCTTGTTATTTCTTCAAAGACTTCTGAAAGATATGTCAGGCAAGATTTTTCTATTGCTGACTATGGCCTATTTTATTGTGTGCCTCCAAGTACCCTGAAACCTCATTCTTAGTAATGAACTCCAACATCTTCCCAACCACTGAAGTCAGGGTAACTGTTCTATAATTTATTTTCTACTTCCCTACCTTCTTAAAGATTCTGTATTTTCTAGTCCTATTGAAAAATATCAGATTCTAATGATTCTTGAAAGATCGTTAACAATGCCTCCACAATCTTTTCAGCTGCCTCTTTCAGATCCCTGGAGTGCAGTTCATCTGGTCCAAGTGACTTACCTACTTGCGGACCTCTCAGTTTTCCAAACATCTTCTCCTTCATTATAGCAACAACACTCACTTCTGCCCCCTGACAGTCTCAAATTTCAGGCATCCTCCACAGTGAAGATTGATGCAAAATACTTATTATGTTCCTCCACTATATTGTTGTACCCCATTATTACTTCTCCAGCATCATTTTCCAGCTGTCCAATGTCCACTTTCATTTCTCTTTTACTCTTTCTATATCTGAAAAAGCTCTTGGTGTCCTCTTTTATATGATTGACCAGCTTACCTTCATTTTTCATCTTTTCTCTCCTTCTAGCCTTCTATTGGTTTTTAAAAACTTCCCACTAATTTTTGCAATAATACATGTCTTTGTTTTTGCCCTTATGCTGTCCTTGACTTCCCTTGTTAGCCATGGTTGTCTCATCCATCTTTTAGAACATATCTTCATCTTTGAGATGTATCTATTCTGCACTGTCCGAATTGTTCTTGAAGCTTCAACCATTGCTGCTCTGCCATCATCTCTGCTAATGTGCCCCTCCAATCAACTTTGGCGAGCTCCTCTCTCATATCTCTGTAATTTCCTTTACTCCACTGTAATACTGATACATCTGACTTTAGCTCTCCCTCTCAAACTGCAGGGTAAATTCTATCACTTTATGATCAGTGACTCCTAACAGCTCCTTTACCTTAAGCTCCCTAATCACATCTGGTTCATTGCACAACACCTAATCCAGAATTGTCTTTCACCTTGTGGTTTCAATCACGTTGCTCTAAAAGGCCATCTTATAAGCATCTAACAACTTCTGTCTCTTGGGATCCAGCAACCTGATTTTCCCAAACTACCAGAAGTAGAGAGAGTGAGTAGTTTCAAGTTCCTGGGTGTCAAGATCTCTGAGGACCTAACCTAGTCCCAACATATCAATATAGTTATAAAGAAGGCAAGACAGCAGCTAGACTTCATTAGGAGTCTGAAGAGATTTGGTATGTCAACAAATTCACTCAAAAACTTCTATAGATGTACCGTGGAGAGCATTCTGATAGGCTGCATCACCATCTAGAATGGGGGGGGGGGTGCTACTGTACAGGACTGAAAGAAGCTGCAGAGGGTGCCGTGCGCAATCATAATCGATTGAAAACAGATGTGGGAGCACGGATGAACATCGGGAAATCTCCAGGAAGACCTTCTTCATTGCTGCTGCTGCTGTGAGGTCCGGGACTCTGCTGGGAAGAACAGGCCCTCAGTCCTTGGGGTCACGTTGCCAATAGCCGTTGGCGGGGCCATCTTAATACGCTCAGCAGAGGATGGTGCTGGGAGAAGCTGTGCCGGATGGATGGTCGTCGGCTCGGAGGTTCGACGGACTCGGAGTCCGCTCTGGTCAGGTCGCTTTCAGTGTGTGCTGCGTCTGCGAGGCTGAGTCGGGTGGCCCCATGGAAGTCCATAGCGGGGGTATTCCCATCTGCCGCCGGTGTGGGATGGTGAGTCTGTCGGGACCCTGGGGACTTATGGAAACTGTGTGGTGATTTCTTTTGAACTTATAGTCCTTTAACATCTTTGGACTATTTTTACTGTGCCCATGGTCTGTTTTTTTTTATCAATTATGCTATTGTTTGCACTGTTGTAACTATATGTTGTAACTAAGTGGTTTTGTGCAGGTCTTGTAGCTTCAGTTTTTGGTCTTGTTTGTCTGGTGGATTTGGAGCTCCTTTCCAGGGAACGTGCTAAGACGGTCGCGCAATATTAATACGCACCAGCCTCTCCAGACTCTGGATTGGGGATAGCCAAACATTACATGGATTTTCTGGTGTAGTCTGTTTTGTCATATGCTTTTGTGATATCATTCTGGAGGAACGTTGTCTCATTTTTTAACTGCATTGCATTTGTGGTTTCTAAATGACAATAAACTGAATCTGAATCTGAAATTTAGTTGGCTCCATCTTGGGTACTAACCTACAAAGTACCCAGGATATTTTAAAGGAGCAGAGTCTCAGAAAGGCAGCATCCATTATTAAGGACCCCCAGCACCCATGGCATACCCTTTTCTCACTGTTACCATCAGGTAGCTGGCACAGAAGTCTGAAGGCACACACTCAGCGATTCAGGAACAGCTTCTTCCCCTCTGCCATCCGATTCTAAATGGATATTGAACCCTTGGATACTACCTCACTTCTTTAATATATATTATTTCTGTTTCTTGCACATTTTTTAGTCCTTTCAATATACATGTACTGTAATTGATTTACTTACTTATTATTATTACCGTAGATTCCGGACTACAGAGCGCACCTGATTATTAGCCGCAGGCTCTAATTTTAGAAATAAAATCAATTTTTTAATTGTAAAGGCCGCACCGGATTTTAGGCCGCACCGCTACTTTTAAATATACATACGTATCGGTAACACAAATTACGTTGCATATACTTTTTTACTGAACAGCACGAACAACATTCCAATATCTCCTAGCGACTGGTAAAAATATATATATTGCAGCCTACCAGGAAAAGTTATTGATCGACTTTAACTTAAAAGCAGCGTTTTCGATCGGGTCTAATCGGGTCTGACGCTTGCGCAATGCGATCGGGTCTAATCGGGTCTGACGCTTGCGCATTGCGATCGGGTCTAATCGGGTCTGACACGCTTGCGCAATGCGATCGGGTCTAATCGGGTCTGACGCTTGCGCATTGCGATCGGGTCTAATCGGGTCTGACACGCTTGCGCAATGCGATCGGGTCTAATCGGGTCTGACGCTTGCGCAATGCGATCGGGTCTAATCGGGTCTGACGCTTGCGCATTGCGATCGGGTCTAATCGGGTCTGACGCGCTCGGGTCTTGCTTCGAGTATTTTCCATGTTGATGAGGGTGAGTACAAATGACTGATTTACAATAATTTAATTGTGAAAGTGCGCTTGATTTATCGTACAATTTCATTGGACCTCTGTGAACTACTCATCAATTTTATTGGTCTACTGTTACGAGGCAAAATGTTTACGAGGCGGCATGAAAAAAAAACCATGTATTAGCCGCTCTGGATTATAGGCCGCAGAGTTCAAAGCTGTTCAAAATGTGGGGAAAAAGTAGCGGCTTATAATCCGGAATCTACGGTATTTTATTTTGTTTTATTTTCTTCTCTATTATATATTGCATTGAACTGCTGCTGCTAAGTTAACAAATTTCACATCACGTGCCGGTGATAATAAACCTGATTCTAATTCCGATCCCTGCATATTGAAATCCCCCATGACTATTGTAATATTACCCTTATGCACATTCCTTTTTTATCTCCCGTTGTAATTTATATCCCTCATCCTAACTACTGTTTAGAGGCCTGTATATAACCAGGCATTTATACCCTTACAGTTACTTAACTGTATCCTCAAGGAATCTACATCTTCCAATCCTATCTCACCTCTAAGGATTTGATTTAATTTTTTACCAACAAAGCCACACCACCACCAACCCCCACCCAGCCTACCTGCCTATCCTTTCAATACAATGTGTATCCTTGGATACTAAGACCTCAGCTGTGATCTTCCTTCAGCCACATCTCAGTGATGCCCACAATGTCATGTCTGTCAATCTCTAACCGATCATCTACCTTATTCTGTGTACTGTGTGCATTCAAATATAATGCCTTCAGTCCTGTATTCATCATCCTTTTTAATTTTGCCCCCATGTTACATTTCAACGCATCCCATTGATTCCAATTTTACCCTATCATCTGCCTATCCTTCCTCACAGTCTCTCTACACAATGTATCTACTTGTATAGCAACAATCCATCACTTCAGCTCCTATCACCCTACCAAATTAGTTTAACCCCCTGCCCCAAAAAGCTCGGTAAACAGTCCCAAAGTGAAAGATGAGTTCAGTGACTCCAAGTGACTCAGGACAATCTAGAATGCCATGTTATAGGCCGCACAGAGTTAACCACCTGCTCGGTGATGTTCGGCGTATGACAGAGCCCAAATACCCTTTTACGTCATTGGGAAATATGGCAAAAAAAAAAGTGAAATAAACCATGACATTTTAATATCATTCCACCACCAAATTCAGCTTTCATCTGTTCAGTACTCCAAATGTTGTGCAGGAAGGAATTAAAACTGCAAAACAGCTAACTGGAACAAGTCAAGGACAGCGGGAGGAGGCAAAACAAATGTCTTTGTTACTGCAACAACACACACAAAATGCTGGTAGAACACAGCAGGCCAGGCAGCATCTATAGGGAAAAGCACTGTCGATGTTTCGGGCCGAGACCCTTCGTCAGGACTAACCGAAAGGAAAGATAGTAAGAGATTTGAAAGTAGTGGGGGGAGAGGAAAATGCGAAATAATAGGAGAAGACTGGAGGGGGTGGGATGAAGCTGAGAGCTGGAAAGGTGATTGGCGAAAGTGATACAGTGCTGGAGAAGGGAAAGGATCATGGGGCGGGAGGCCTTGGGCGAAAGAAAGGAGGGGGGGAGCACCAGAGGGAGATGGAGAACAGGCAAACACCTAAATATATCAGGGATGGGGTAAGAAGGGGAGGAGGGGCATTAACGGAAGTTAGAGAAGTCAATGTTCATGCCATCAGGTTGGAGGCTACCCAGCCGGTATATAAGGTGCTGTTCCTCCAACCTGAGTTTGGATTCATTTTCCCTTCTCCAGCTCTGTATCACTTTCGCCAATCACCTTTTCAGCTCTTAGCTTCATCCCACCCCCTCCGGTCTTCTCCTAACATTTCACATTTCCCCCTCCCCCCACTACTTTCAAATGTATTACTATCTTTCCTATCGGTTAGTCCTGACGAAGGGTCTCGGCCCAAAACGTCAACAGCACTTCTCCCTATAGATGCTGCCTAGCCTGCTGTGTTCTACCAGCATTTTGTATGTGTTGTTGTTTGAATTTCCAGCATCTGCAGATTTCCTCGTGTTTGGTCTTTGTTACTGCATTGTGTTTGGAAGGAATGGAGGCCACTGATTTGTGAGAATGTTCTTACCACTGCCATTTTATCAATTGTTTTGTTCTTGCTCAGGAATGGCTGGATCAGAGCAATTGAAAGTGAATATAATAAATCTCCTAGCAAGTACTTGCTGAAGAGCATTTTGTGCCTTAACTGAAGTAACCTGAGCCTAGTGTTTGACTTGAGCTGGTTGTAACTGGTTTAAAATAGCCTGACTCAGTAAAAGCAAGTAAATGACCTCAGAGACAGGTCCTCATTTGAGAGAAGAGCAATGAGGTAAAAAGACTTGTAGCTTTGGACACAAGAAGTCAGGTAAGTCCAAACCAACTGTCATGAAGCATAACAGTGCAGAACTTACAAGAAAAGAGAATAATGAAGGATTTCAGATTTAAGGCAATGAAAACTATGGAGATGAAATATCACAAGGAAGATGTGCCTTGCCTGGGGCAGGGAAATGAAGACTCATTTGGTTGACCAATAGGAGATCCCAATTTTGGCATGATAATTTGGAGCTGGATTCTGTGTGAGTACTGATACAAAAGAAACAACAGCAGGAACCAAGGTCATTAGTCTGGGGTCATCCTAGTTTACATGGATACAATAAAGTACAAATTTTCAATTAACACACACAAAATGCTGGAGGAACTCTGTAGATCAGCTAGCATCTATGGAAATGAATAAACAGTCAACACTTTGGGTCAAGACTCTTCATCAGGACTGGTAAGGAAGGGGGATGACGCCAGAATAAAAAGGTGGGGGGGGTGCAGAGAAGGAGGAGGCGAGCTAGAAGGTGACAAGTGAAGCGAGGAGGGTGGGAAAGGTAAAGAGCTGGAGAAAAGGGGAAAAAATCTGATAGGAAAGAACAGTGGACCATGGAAGGAAAGGAAGAAGGAGGGTCACTAGGGGGAGGTGATAAGCAGGTGAGGAGAGGTGGTAAGAGACCAGAATGAGGAATAGAAGAAGAGGGAAGGTGGAGAGGAAAAGAAAAAAGTACATTACTGGAAGGAGAAACTGATTTTCATGCCATCTTGGTGGAGGCTTCTTAGATGGAATATGAAGTGTTACTCCTCTATCCTGAGATTGGCCTCATTATGGCAGAGGAGGAAGCCATGGGCCAACGCATCAAAATGGGAATGGGATAGGAATTAAAATGGTTGGCCACTGAGAAACTCAACTTCTGGTGGATGGAATGGAGGTGCTCGACAAAGCGGTCCTCCAGTTTATGTCAGGTCTTACCAATGTATGGGAGGCCAGATTGGGAGCACCAGATACAATAGAACACACCCATAGATTCACAGATGGAAGTGTTGCTTCACCTGGAAGGACTGTTTGGAGCCCAAAATGGAGGGGAGGGAGGAAGTGAATGAGCAGGTGTAGCATTTCTGTCGCTTGCAGGGATTTGTACCAGGAGGGAGAATGAATAGTGGGGAGGAACAAATTGACAAGGAAATCACAGAGGGAACAATATCTGAAGAAAGCAGAGAGTGGTGGGAAAGTAAATATCTGTTTGTTGGTCGGGTCCCATTGAAGGCGGCGGAAGTTGCAGAGAAGAATGTGTCGGATGCAAAGTTTCATGGGTGGTAAGTGAGGGCAAGAGGAGCTCTATCCCTGTTAAAGCAGCAGGAAGATCGGGTGAGTGGAAATGGAAGAGATGTGGGTAAGGGCAGCATCAATTGTGGAGGAAGGGAAATTTGTTCTTTGAAGGAGGAGGATATCTCTGATGTCCTGAAAAAAGAAAGCTGTACGCTGGGAACAGATGTGGCAGAGACGAAGGGACTGAGATGTCCTCCTCCTTCAAAGAATGGGGTCTCACTTCCCCCACACTGAAATGTCGACTGTTCATTAATTTCCAGAGATGCAGCCTGACCCCTGAGTTTCTCCAGCATTTTGTGTGTGTTGCTCTGGATTTCCAGCATCTGCAAAATATCTTGTGTTTAAGTTTTGAATTAATTGTGTTGACACAGTATTTGTGTTGATACAATAAAGTGCAAGTTTTCGATTAAAATTCATGTGATTACTTACCTAATTTGTTGATTGGGGGTCATCGCAATGGGCCCATTCCACAAACGAAAACTTCTCCTGTAATGGTCCATTTAATTTTTTTTTAATGTTTTTATTTAGAGATACAATTTGGTAGAAGGTCTTTCCATCCCAACAAGCCCATGCTGCCCAATTACACCTAAATGGCCAAGTAACCTACTAACCTATAAATTTCTGGGATGTGGAAGGAATATGGAGCACCAGGACCATGTGGCCATGAGGAGACCATACAAACTCCTTACAGGCAGTGGCGGGATTTGAACCCAGATCATTGGCACTGTGAAGTGTTTGGCTAACCACCCACACAAGCACAGCAGGTACATCTCCCATTCTTCCCCTGGATGGACTCTTTGCAAGTGAAGCAATAGTTTATTTGTAGTCCTTCTGATGTAGTGCACTGCATTTGATGCTTTTGATGTGGTCTTCTCTGCATTATGGGCAAGATATATGGATGAAATGTCTGCATTGCAGGAAACCTCCGGTCAATTTCAAAAGTTCAAAGGTCCAACTTAATGTCAGAGAAATGTATACAATATACACCCTGAAATGGTTTTCTTTGCAAACATCCACGAAAACAGAGAAGTGTCCTAAAGAATGAACGACAATTAAACATGAGAAACCCAAAGTTCCCCCAGCTCCCCCCCCCCGCACGTAAGCGGCATCAAGTGACGATTCCCCCTCCACCCCCCAGCAAAAAAAAGTGCACTCGCTACCGAGCACAAGCGTGAGCTAGGCGATAGCAAAGACACAGACCTTGCAGTTACCCCAAAGACTATCACGTTTCATCCGGCATTCAACAAACCACAGGTTCTCTCCCAAATAAGGGAGAGGGAGGTGTCCCCCATTTTCACAGCAAACGGGAGACATAACAAAACCCGCTGGTTTACTATGTTAAAAAGTCTATTTCGTTGCTTTTTACAAGCTCTGTGCCTGAAGATCGCAAAGATCTCGGGTCTTCGGGCACAGAACGAAAGATTTTCCGGCCTCCACGATGACACATTAGTCTCTTGCAATGACAGCAACCCTCAATCCACCCAACTTCAGAGGCTTGAGATCTTAGGCTTTCGAATTCGAGCCAGGCTTTCAGGCCGAACCCTTGGCATGTCGAACAACAATGGCCGGTCCTGAAAACCCGAGAACAGGTCCCATTGCTGCAAAGAACTAAAGTCTGCATTTAATTCCATGTCAGGGTCTTCAAAAGAATCCTGAAAGGGGAAGATAAAAATATTAAAGATGGAAATAGAGCTGTTTCCAAAGATGCAAGCAAAGGAGTCGCCATTTAGCGCCATCTTAACTCCGCCTCCAACAATTTATAAGACTCTTTTAAGATTCTAGTTGTCTTTCACCTTAATTCTCTACCCATCTGCTATGTCTTCTTTGTCTTTACCTCTTACTTTTCCAGTCAGGCTGCAAATTTGAGGAACTGCACTTCATCTTCTGACTGGGCCCATTACAGCCTCATGAACACACCATTAGATTCAACATTGTCAGGTAATCTGACACTCCAGCTTTGTATTTCACATTTCAAGTATTACTCCATCCTGTCTCTTTTCCCCTCTGGTACTTCGGATTGAATTGTATATCTCCACTGGAAATTTATGTTCAATTGTCATTCAGTCACGTTCTGCTCGCACCATCATCACTTATATCATTCAGTCTCCTCTGGTTACCATCCTATCACAGATCTTTTTAATTTGTTTTTTTTGCCTTTTGCTTCTTTCTCGACTATCTAAAAATCTGTTTGTCTATCAAACTGCTGATAGGTGATTGAACTGAAACATTAACTCTGTTTCTCTCATCACCAACTGAGTATTTCTAATGGATCCAATTGCCAGCACTTCCTGGGTTGTGTTATTGTTGGCCACCCTGGTGTTTTGTTGTCTTACTTGCTTATTCTTCATGTTCTCTGTCTAGTATGATTTTTTCTATTGGACAAGTTATACAGTGCACAGCAGGCTATGACAACAACAGAGACTGTGGCCACTGAGTAAGTGCATAGCATCCAGAGAGCTAAATCATGTAATGATCTTCACAAACTCTTGGTCATGATATGCCTTTTATTGTAATGATGCTCAGCAGATGTATTCTAGAACTTCCAGCCGAGAGTTCTCATCACCCACAGATCTTTTCCACAGGACAAATTAGCCCCTGAAAGATGAGAACCTGATGGTACAGACTATGAATAAACAACTCGAGAAATTCCATCATGGCTAAAACTGACCATTAGAAAGGTCTTCTTATAATCTACCACCAACTGAAAGAACACATTCTCTTCTTGCTAATGAAAAATTGTGGGGTGTGAATGGGAACTTTAATGGCCATGAGCAAGTCAGCTCTTGGATGCAGTCTGCAATGGCGCGTACTGCCTATGCCTGCCTCTGTAGGCTGAAGAGGAATTCATGAAGTCTGGTCTTCTGGAGTGCAGACTGTTAGTGACACAATCATTATTAACACAATTTTCAATAGCACAATTCTCTTGAGTTATCCAAGTAGATATTTTCTTAATAATGTTCCTCTGTTTCTTTCTCAGAAATATGAGAGAGTGCTTGAAAAAAGTCAAGTGGAATCTCGGTCTGGTTTTTATTTGCAATGAAACATGACAACTACATCACAAGTGATTTTCTTTCACTAGCAAGTCATTGGTAGTAGAGCAATTTGATTCACTCTAAAGCCCTGGGAGGCACTATATAAATGCAAACCTTCTACCTCTTAAAAAGTTTTGAAGTTTTTATTCTAAATGTTGACTTCATTGCAAAGCTGAATAAATGAACGGACTGAATAAATAATTCACTTGATTGGTTTAGCAAAAAAAATGCATAATAGCTTATGTGCCACAATGCTGCGCGACTCTGCACTGTAAAATCCTCCCGATTGTAAACTGCTCTCCAGAGAATTCAGACTCTTCAGGAACATATGAGAGAGCTGAAAGTGCAGCAACAAATTTAACGGTGCTGACAGTAGCACAACTGCCTCATTTCACAAGCTCTCATTTGAAGGATGTGGAATTCACCAGGTGGAAGAGTGCTCATTCTCATTCTGTGATCCTCTTACTGCAGTCTTTAAATACCAATGTAGTTATACTGAGACTGCCTTCCATCAAAATGGAATATTACTGGTTAATAGTGCATTCTATTCACCAGGAGTCTGTGAACCAGGAGGCACCTACAATTGTTACAACCCTAGCACATCAAACCTTCATCTGACATTCTCTGCAAGGGCAGATCTGCAATCTGTCAGAAGAAAATAAAAAAATGTGACCTTTTTAACTGATTGTTACCTTAGTTCTACTAAAATAAATCAGCAAAATATTAAAGATAAAAGTATAGGTTTAGTTGTCACATGTACATCAAAATAAACAGTGAAATGTGTCATTTGCATCAATTTCGAATGAGGTTGGAGGCGACTTTGGATGAACGACAACTCTGGCGGGATTTGTAAGACATGATTTCCTACAAAGTGAAACCCAATAGCATGAATGGCAGCGATGCTTCACTACCAGATGAACTCAATGCCTTCTATGCACGCTTTGAAAGGGGGAACACAACTACAGCTGTGAAGATCCCTGCTGCACCTGATGACCCTGTGATCTCTGTCTCAGAGGCCGATGTTAGGCTGTCTTTAAATAGGGTGTACCCTCACAAGGCAGAAGGTCCCAATGGAGTACCTGGTAAGGCTCTGAAAACCTCTGCCAACCAACTACCCCCAGCAGGAGTATTCAAGGACATTTTCAATCTCTCACTGCTACGGGCAGAAGTTCCCACTTGCTTCAAAAAAGCAAAAATTATACCAGTGTCTAAGAAGAATAATGTGGCCTTAATGACTATCACCCAGTAGCACTCATATCTACAGTGATGAAATGCTTTGAGAGGTTTGTCATAATTAGACTGAACCCCTGCCTCAGCAAGGACCTGGACCCATTGCAATTTGCCTATCGCCACAATAGGTCAACAGCAGACGCAATCTCAATGGCTCTGTACACAGGTTTAGACCAGCTGGACAACACAAACACCTACTTCAGGATGCTGTTCATCGACTATAGCTCAGCATTTAATACCATCATTCTCACAATCCTGATTGAGAAGTTGCAGATCCTGGGCCTCTGTACCTCTCTCTGCAATTGGATCATCGACTTCCTACCCAGAAGACCACAATCTGTGCTGATTGGTGATAACATCTACTCCTCGCTGACAATCAGGGGTATGTGCTTAGCCCACTGCTCTAATCTCTCTATACCCATGACTGTGTGGCTAGGCATAGCTCAGATAGATCCTACCATTGTTGGTAGAATCTCAGACGGTGATGAGAGGGCATACAGGAGCAAGATATGCCAACGAGTGGAGTGGTGTTGTAGCACCAACCTAGCACTCAACATCAGTAAGATGGAAGAACTGATTGTGGACTTCAGGAAGGGTAAGATGAAGGCAGACATGCCAATCCTCAAAATCCTCAAGGGATCAGAAGTGGAGAGAGTAAACAGTTTCAAGTTCCTAGATGTCAAGATCTCTGAGGACCTAACCTGGTCCCAACATATCGATGCAGTTATAAAGAAGGCAAGACAGCGACTATACTTCATTAGGGGTTTGAAGAGATTTGGTATGTCAACAAATACACTCAAAAACTTCTGTAGATGTACTGTGGAGAACATTCTGACAGGCTGCATCACTGTCTGGTATGGAGGGGCTACTGTGCAGGACCGAAAAAAGCTGCAGAGGGTTGTAAATATAGTCGGCTCCATCTTGGCTACTAGCCTACAAAGTACCCAGGACATCTTCAAGGAGCGGTGTCTCAGAAAGGTGATGTCCATTATTAAGCACCTTCAGCACCCAGGGTATGCTCTTTTCTCACTGTTACTATCAGGTTGGAGGCACAGAAGCCTGAAGGCACACACTCAGCCATTCAGAAACAGCTTCTTCCCCTTTGCCATCCGATTCCTAAATGGACATTCAACCCTTGAATACTATCTCACCTTTTCATATATATTATCGGTTTTTCACACAATTTTTAATCTATTCAATATACATATACTGTAATTGATTTACTTATTTATTTACTATTATTTTCTTTTCTTCTATATTATGTATTGCATTGAACTGCTGCTGCCAACTTAACAAATTTCACGACACGTGCCAGTGATAATAAACATGATTCTGGTTCTGACTGACCAACACAATCTGAGCATATTTACACACATCCTCTTCAGAACAGGTGGGCACTTAAGGTTTCATAAGTTTCTTCTTCGACTCGTGCTCTAACATTTGCAAAAGTGCAAGTTACACACAGACTATTAGTGGATATAAAAAGTAATGCAGTCAGATGAAACTAGTATACCCTCATCACGTTTGACTGTCATTCCATCATACACTAAATAATAGTGTTCCTCCAGAGTCAAGTTGCAAAAAAAACAGAACATAAGAAAGGATGAGAGTCATTGGTAAGCCCAGCATTTTTGCCCATCCTTGACTGTGCCTGAGTAGGAGCCAATGAGGCAATTAATAAGGTGTCATGCCTTTGGATGTTGAGGAAGTGGGGAAAGAATTACAATTGTGTAGGAAGTTGAAGGATTATGGGCCATTATGAAGTACATAATGCAGTACCACACCATACATCAGCTGGACAGGAGTGTTGCAGTCCTCAGCAGTGCCAATGGAGTGGATCCGTACTTCATGGAGGGGTTGTATCAAGTAGTAAGGGACTTATCTAACAAGCATCCCAATCATCATTTTATGAGAATATCTAGCTGCCCTGGGAGTATCCAACAACAATCCTTCCCGTAACAATATTATCCAAATTGCCCTGCAATTCTCTTAAAGGATAGTTGCTATTTACATTAGCATATACATTATTCCCTTCAACCCTATGTTGAAATCATGTGAGTGTGGCAAGCACAAAATGCTGGAGAAGCTCAGCAGGCCAGGCAGCGTCCATGAAAAAGTAGCACAGTCAACGTTTTGGGCTGAAACGTCAACTCTACTTTTTTCCATAGATGCTGCCTGGCCTGCTGAGTTCCTCCAGCATTTTGTGTTTGTTGCTCAGATTTCCAGCATCTGCAGATTTTCTCATGTTAGAGTGGCAAGGATAATTTGCCTCACAACTATCTGTTCATGCTTCCAGAGTGGTGCAAAACTATCTGGAGGTAGTAATGATCATATTTCACTTTAAAAGAAGTAAGATTCCATAACAAATAAAAATAGCTTTGCACGTACATTACTGAACTGTGCACTCACCTTCAGTTCATGTATTTTTCCTGTTTCTTTCAGTTTATTTTTATTTAGTTTCTGTAGCTTGTTTCACCTTTTTTGCTGGAATTAAGTCATTGATTTCCTTTACAAAATAGTATTATTTCTGTATGAACCCCATTCACCCAGCAGGAAAGTCACTGCATTTGATGAGAATAGTTAAAGCAACTAATCTGATTTAAATTAGTTGTGGGTTGGGCCATACAGTAACTCTGTGTGATGTCTGCTTGATTATGCCTGCTCTCCCTGCCCCACAAATAACTAAAACTAATTTGAAGTGTGGCCTTCTGGTCTTGTTGTGCCTGGCTGCTGTTCCCAGCATGTTCTGCCAAGCAGGTAAACCAGCCAGTTACCCTGCCCAAGCCTTGGGATGCATGGGACCAACCTTGCATAATGGGAAAATGTCCAAGGGCAGCCATCCTCCTGAACCACAACAGATTATGAAAAAAATGATGAAGATTCTGTTTTAATTTCACTTCAGTTGGTTCCCATTGGCTGAGGGATTTGAAGATTGAGCCAAAAGTAAATATTAATAATGCAGGATAAGCTGTAGTAATGTTCACAGAATGTCCTTTTCCCCCACTGGTGATGTGATTTGGTATTGTCCACACCCAATGAGAGTAATTGGCCTTTGTTTCTTCTTGACTCAGTAATTCTGTGCTCAGAGGTGTTAATGATTAAGAAATGGGAGGTAATTCTCTCAGCCCCACACCACAGATTCTCCATGGAATCCATCTTCTGGCTCTTGGCAGATGTAGATAAATTAATTCTCCTGGTGAGATGAAAAAAAAATTACAGTGGACAGCCATATGGGGAGGGGAGCATAAATAATGCCTGGAATTGGAATACATATTCATTTATGAGTTTAAATGAGATTGTGAATGATAAGCTATAGACACACATTAATGGCAAAGCTAATGATACCTAGCACCAGAAACTGAACAGACAATACAGAACATCAACCTCAGGCTGAGCAAAGTTACACAACAAAGAAGAAACAGAGAGAAAAAAGACACAATTTTTCTTTATCTGCTGCAATCTGAACAAATTGCCTGTCATTTTCAATTTATACTGTATATTAGTGTAAATTGTGATTAACTGTTTAAGTGGGTGAATTAAAGGATAAAGACATGACGGCAACAGCAGCAGCCAGACGTACTGGCACAAAATCATTGGATACCCCTGACAATGGTCTCACCCTCGCTAACTAACACACCTTACAACCCATGGATTCCTCCATAACAACACAGTAACAATAATTAATACAAGCAACCAGATCACTGTTGTAACTAAGGCTCGATGGGTTCTTTACAGACACAGACATGAGAGTTTTGTATTGTCATAACTTATTTATTTATTTTGCAATAGACAGTCAGTTTCTAGTTACCTATGGAAAACACAGCTACCACACAGTTTGCACCATTTCCTCTGATTCTACCGTACCCTGGGGATTTCTTTGCTTTATTTACAGAGCATTGTTTGCTGCCAGAAAGAGCCAATGCTGGAATTCTTGGGAGAATAAAAAGAATGCCAAAGGCAAACTCAATTTAGCCAGATTTATTAAGCCAAACACAATCAAAGGTAAACATTTGGCAGCAATTCCAATTCAATTTGCTTTGAATTTTTTAATATGTATATGAAAATAGTGTTAATATACAGTACTATACAAAAGTCTTAGGCACATATATACAGCCTAATCTGCCTGCACGTCTGTTCCTCAATGTCCTGGTGGCCACTGGGGGATCTGTTGGATAATCGAATCAGGGAGATAGAATCTTTCCATTTTTTGAGTCCTATCCATATAGACACAGTAGTGAGCCCTGTTCTGAGGGCTGCTGTGATAAATAACGCAACTTCTTTGTGCCCCCCCCCCCCCCACCACATACACATACACTTTATCTCCTCTCTTTCCTTTCTAAAATATACTAACTGGTACAACATCATATTTCCATGTATTGATCCATGCTCTGAGTCCATCAGCCTTACTCATAATACTCTTAGCATTAAAATGCACACACATCAATGGTTCAATTATGTCTGCTATATTGCTTCTGCCTGTCATTACTGGTCATGACACTTCCTTTCCTCTCAATCCCTTCACTTTCTGAACTGGTGTTGTGGTTCCCATCCCCCTGCCAAACTAGTTTAAATCCTCCCTAGTAGTATTAGTGCACCTCTCAGCCAGGATATTGGTTCCCTTCCAGTTAAGTTGCAACCCTTAACTCTTAGACAGATCATCTCTGCCCCAGAAGTTCCGGTGATTCAAGAACCTGAAACACTGCCCCTACACCATTTCCTTTGCCACACATTAATCTGCTCTATCTTTCTATTCCTGCACTGACTCACATGTTAGTAATCCAGAGACTGCTACTTTCAAGGTCCTGCTTTCAGCCCCTTTCCTAATTCCTATGCACACTGTGAAGGACCCCTTTCCCTTTTCTACCTATGCCATTAGTGCCAGCGTACACCATGTCCTCTGACTGTTTACCCTCCCCCTCCCCCCGAGAAGCATGTCCTCTGGCTCTGTAACCCTAGCACCCAAGGGCCAACTCACCATACTGCCATCTCTTCTGTTCCACAGAATCTCCTGCCTATTCCTCCTAACTATTGAGTTTCCTATCACTATTGTTCTACCATTGACTGAAGCCCCTACTTTGGGTGTGATCTCCTCATCTACAAGCCTTCTTCTTCCTGGTTGACCTTGAGTATATCCAGATCCGGCTGTAATTCCAGTTCCTCGATCTGGTCCGTCAGGAGCTGTAACTGCATGTACTTCTCACAGATGTGGTCATCAGCAAAACCTTGAGGGTCCCTGACCTCTCACATCTTGTAGTATTATAGCCCGACTTCTGACCTATGCCTTTTCGCTGACACCCTTTTCAAAGAGCTGCTCACACTCCCCACACCTGGGCCACTTACTGCAAGCCAAAGCCTCAGTTCCCTACTTTTACACTGGTCCACTCATGCAGTGGCAACACCGCTTAACCCTAATATCCTTTAATTGCTCGTTGTTAATTTGTTTACTAGCCAATCCGTACATTAACAATTTGCAAATATGCCCCTCTGAGGCTCCTGTTAAGTGAAACTCACCAGCAAGTCCAGAGACTTACCTCTTTTAAACTCTTGCACCTCCATGTCCCACCTCCTATTAAGTGAGCTTCAAGATTAAAATTTAAATATTCTTAGCAAGTGCTATCTTTTTGGTGTGTCCCTATCAACCTTTACCAATTTTTATTGATGGACCATACAAACATTCTATCTGGATATATAACAGCTTGGTATAGCAACTACTCTGCCCATGACCGCAAATAACTGCAGAGTTCTGGACACAACTCAGCATATCACAGGAACCAGACTCCACTATCTGGACTCCGTCTATTCTTCTTGCTGCCTCAGGAAAGCAGCCAGCATGATCAAAGACCCCACTGACTCTGGACATCCCCTCATCTCTCCTTTGCCATTGAAAGAAGGCACAAAAGCTTGAGACACCACCCTCAAGGACAGGATCTATCCCACAGTATGCAAGTCAAGCTTACCACTGTATCTTGATACATGTGACAATAATAAATCAGAATCAATACCTTTATTGAGTTTAATTAATTCAGCACTAAGTAGATCTAGAACCTGGCATTACCACTGTGGTTATATTCTGCCTTTATCCACTGATCTATTGCGATAATGTTTTACTTTTTGAAATCTATAATCATTATAGTGTGGAAAAAATCAAAACAACCCAAGTAGATGGAAGACTATGTGGGAGACCATTATTACAAAAGGCAAACAATTGCTTGGCTATCAGGATGGGTTTGGGAGACAACAGACCATGTCATTCAATTTGTACTCACTGCCTGCACAGGGAGAAAAGATGACTGGAAATGTTGGTAAATAATGTCAGGCTGAAAAGAGGCCTGACCCTCAGGGGGTTAATTATCTGTCTGAACTGGCTATATGTGCAATGCATTGCATGTGACAGAAAACAGAAGAGAATAATGAATTAGCTTCACTGGGCAATAACCAAATGAGAAGGAAGGCTTTAGGTCATTTCTGCTCCAGTTGGTCTGATTGGACTATGCTCATCAGCACAGTTGGATGACATCAAACAAAGCACAACATCAAAGGAGGTTAGATACTGGTACATAATGGTACAAATGTGTGTCTTGATAATGTGATTGTGTTGGATCATGAAGTTGCACTCATGATGTTGGTAATAAGCATTAAAGAGCAATTTTTACTTCATACTTGTGTGGTTTACTTTACACAGCTGAAATAAAATGTTAAGGGTTTATACTTTCCATACCTTGGCGAAATACCAATAGGAGTAATTGAGTTTCGTCTAGATGGTTTGAAGTTAAATTACATTAGCTGTTGCAATTGATGTCAGTTGCACCCAAATTAGCAGAGTTCCAAAATATGCTTTTACCTGAACTGAATACAAATCCGCATGCAGCATTGTTCTTAGGGTTCAAAACAAAACAGGTGCAAGCAATCTTATCAAGTGAACACACCACAGTTCTAACAGAGTGGGGGGAAAATGATTTCCGTACGTTCACCACACTGACAATTCCTCATATGGGTTTAGGAGTTATACAAAACTCTCCATGTGCACGGAAGATGCTTCTCTCTTTAACACATTTCAAATCAGCATGGTAAGTTGCGACACGTTCTTTAAGAATGAAATTCCTGGATGCTCTTTGAGCTCCTTGGAGGTGCAGCCTTTTGGAACTGTTTAGTGTCTGTCTACTACACAGCCAAAATGCTGGAGGAACTCATCAGGTCAGGCAACATCTATGCAGGGGAACAAACAGTCGATGTTTCAGGCTGAGACACTTCATCAGTGTATGTCTGCCCTAGTCTCAGCTTCTTCCCAAAACCAATAGACAAGATCTGCGTCCTCAAGGGCATTGAGCTTCAGCATCACTTCCAGCACCTGGATCATGGAAACTGATGCCTTCCCATTCAGACTGTGTATGGCAGACAGGTTGTTCTTACCAAAAACCAACCAGAAGTGAACATAACTGACAGGTTTTCAATCTTCTCCAAGGGTTCCTACATTATTAATATACCTTTAGCTGTGGACATACTTTGAACGGAAGCCAGTGAAATAAAAGCTTGAGATATCGAGTGCTATCATTCTCTCAGCTCTGCCTCTTCACCCAATAGCACCACAGGAGTGGAAATTCCAGGAGGAGGGAGTTGGAAAACATCAAGAATTTCCTCAGAATATCTCAGAGTGTGAAGCAATGAGGGGCCTGGGGTCCATCTGTCATGCAAGTTTAATCATAGAGTCACTGAGAGATACACCAAGGAAACAGGCCATTCAGCATACTGAGCCCATGTCAACCATTGACACTAATTTTGCATTAATCCCATTTTCTCCCCCACATTATATAGTTGAGGAATGATGACTTCCAAGGTTTCTACTCTTGTGTACTCTTCCAGGCTCTGAAGTACTTAAACCAATTTGATAAATGTAAAGTATTTCTTCACATGGAACTCCTTATGGCTAGTCTGACCCAATCTCGACATCATCCCCAAATGTGTAAATCTTTTTCCCCCTCAGATCTTGCTTTAGATTAAAAGCCATACAAGGTTTCTACTCTATATTAAATGTCTTCAGAGCAAAACGTGCACATGTATTTCGTAGAAAGACACTCACAGTTAAATAACCTCCAGCAGTTTTAGGTAACCAAGGATCCAACCACTAGGAAGGGAACCAACTCTCTCTCACTCCTTGAAAACAACTGGGCACACTGTAGTGACATGACTGTAATCAGAAATCCACCGTTCTGCAGACAGCAGAAGTGAATGTGTATCCCTCTACTGCTTAATGGATCTGTGATTTAAATCCTATATGAAGGCCACTATGATGCAATTTAGGAATAAATTATGCATCATTCTGAACCTTTTAAAATAATACTTTAGTAATAGGCACAAGAACAGCATGTATAACATAATAAAATAATTCAAGGTACCTGGTATGAATATTAATAAGCACACATGCACACGTGATAGGACAGGTGAGCTGATACTTGTCCGTACAGGCAGATTTTAAGGAACGTGTTAATGGAAAAGAGCTTGGTCAATGATGGAAAACCAGATTTACTTCCACGGTCAGAGAAGAGCAAATGGTGAAGTTTGCAACACAAAAACTATATTGCTCTATATTTTTGAAGTGACTTGTGCAATGGGTTTACTACAATGAAATAAACAAAATGCGGTACAGTTTTGAAGATTACTGGTTGCATGAGTAGCTGTAACATGTTGCCGTATGTCATCATTTTTTAGGCAACTGATCAGTAAAGCATAGCGGTTAGCAAACCAAGTCTCTGCATCAGTCTTTTAGGCGTGTTAATCCACTCAGCTGGTCTTATCCAATTTTATTAATTATTTGTACTCACTTCACAACACTATAATTCCCACACCGTTTCCTATCATCATCTCCATCAACCCACTGCAGGTGAAAATTATATCTTCTTCAGTTCTCTTAAAGGTTACTGCAATCTCTTGTTCGTTCTTCTCCTTTCCTGATTACATTGTTTCATGTCCATTTTTTGTCTCTCCACATCACAGCTGATCATTTGACCAAATTAACTTTGATTCCTCTTGGAATTAATCTCTTCAGCAGGAACAGTGTAAAAAAATACCTCAGTGGCCACTTTAATAGATTCACCTGCTTGGCAATGCAAATATCAAATCCACCAATCATGTGGCAGTACACAGTGCATAAAAGCATGCAGACCCAGTCAGGAGGTTCATTTGTTGTTCATTCCAAACTTCAGAATGAAGAAAAAATGTGATCTAAGTGACTTTAACTATGGAATGATTGTTGGTGCCAGATGGGGTGGTTTGAGGAACTGAGAAACTGCCGATCTCTTGGGATTTCATGTCTCTAGAGTTTACAGGGGATGGTACAAAAATGTCCAGTGCCAGTTCTGTGGGCAAAAATGCCTTGTTAATGAGAAAGATTAGAGGGGAATGTCCAGACTGGATCAAGATGACAGGAAGATGATGGTAACTCAAGTAGCAACGTATTAAAACAATGGTGGGCAGGAGAGCATCTCTGAATGCACACAACACATCAAAACATGAAGTGGATGGGCTACAGCAGTAGAAGACCACAAACAGATAGAAATACACACAATGGCCATTTTATTATGTCCTGTACTTCCTATATCTAAAAAAGTGGCCACTGAGTGTAGATATACATTTTTTGAAAGTATATGTTTTACTTCCATTTTTCCAGTCCACTGTGAAAGTTTATTCTCCAGGAAATGGAGATTATTAACATGCTTTGTATAGCATTTGTTCTATTATATTTTGAGGAATATACTGTATATAGGAATATATAAGTTGAACCTTTACTATGTATTATTTCATTTCAATGAAATAACTTCAAGATATGACTGCAGTCCCGCAGTCTATGCAGATGCCAGTCATTGGAAATAACAAAACAGTTCAGCAAGAGTTGTGGGGAAAGAATATTCAAGGATAAATAGTTAGAGTGCACCTATTGTTGCAAAAGAATTAAGCCATTTGGCCCATTGAGTCTGCTCCACCATTCCATCATTTACTGCTAGACCTTTGGATAATCATTTTACTCTATAATCAGGACCTAGTTGGTTACTTAATTATTTCTTCCTGTTCTCACCATTCTGTAATCAAAATGTAGTTTTAATGACAATCTCATCAACTGAGAATGTAAAAGCCTTATCAAATTCATACTCAGGTAGATCCGCATAAGCTGGTCTCTTGGTGTGCACCAGTTTTTAATAATTGCCTGTTGTTTCAAACTCCAATTCCAAGTGATATTTCAGTTTGCTCCTGCAAGTTGTTAATAAGGATCTAATATATCAGGAATTAACCTCATATCTGATATTCAAAGCCAAATGGCCCCATCATTTTTATATTCACTTTCATCAGAGCAGATATAGAACAAAGTACTACCTCCATTACAAACCATCTTATTTGATCTGTACCAGAACACATGCAAATAAAGGAAACCTGAAAACTGATTTAACAAGTGAAGACACTTTAATCTGACACCTACTCTCAAATGTTTGCAGAGCTTTAAATATTTAGTTCATGGAATTCACGGTACACTAAAACTTTTATCAGTTATTCCTCACCTCCATAACCAAATTAATAGAAGCAACAGTTGGTTCAACTTCTATCATGGACACAGTGACATTATCCTTTCTTGCTTTCAATTAATGTTGACTCCAAATTATGATCAGTGAGAATTCTATTTCACGCCAGAATTCTTTTTATTTATTCTTTGACATACAGCACAGAATAGGCCCTCTGGTCCTTCGAGCTGCACCATCCAGTAATCCTGAAATTTATCCCTAGCTTAATCACAGGACAATTGACAATGACCCATTAACCTACCAACTAGTACATCTTTAGACTGTGAGAGGAAACCCATGCGGTCACGGGGAGAACAAACTCCTTACAGGCAGTAGCAGGAATTGAACCAAGGTCACTGGTACTCTAAAGCATTGTGCTAACCGCTGCTCTAGATTGCTTCTCCTTATTTTTCTCCTTTCCTTCCAAGTGATTGCTTCTCTGCTTTTTTCCCCATTCTGTAGTTTCATACATTAAACATTATTTGGTTAACTGAGGACATGTGGAAACTGCCCAGTGGCCTCAATTATGAGTGCTCTCTGATTGGTATTAAGAACTGAAAACACATGGCAAAGCCTATCCCAAAATTGGTTATGACTTTCTCACATTCCTTTATATCTTCTAAAGCAATATATGCTCACAGAAAAATCATTTTGATTATTCTAGTTGTTATAGAGAAGTGAGGCATGGACTCACTTCAACAATTCTTCATCTCATGAAAGGACTATAGTCAGTATGGAATACGGAATATCCTTCAAGGACTCTTCATCTCATGTTCACAATATGTATTGCTTATTTATTTATTTATTACTGTTAATCTTTTTTTCTTTTATATTTTCACAGTTAGCTGTCTTTTACACACAGGTTGTCTGCCCTGTTGCGCATGTTCTTTCATTGACTCTATTATGGTTATTGGATTTATTGAGTATGCATGCAAGAAAATGTACCTCAGGGGTTGTATATGGTGTCATATAAGTACTACGGTAATAAATGTACATTATTTTGAACTTTGAGGTTGACGCGTTTTTAAAGCTCCCATTCCTTTTTCAGTTCAGAACTTGATGGAAGTTCCTGAGATGATATAAGATGAAAACACTGCAAATGCTCAGGTAGTACCTGTGGAAAGGGAAATGCTAATGCTTCAGTTCCATTGGTGAAGTTTGATTTTCTTCTGAGATGGCAACTGTAATTGTGAAAAAAAATAAAGAAATTCTAACCTGCTGAGAATACAACCACAACCACAAGGAGTTAAGTATATATCTACAAGACAGTACAGTACTAACTCCATGAGTTCTTAATGCAATTAAATGCTTGTGAGCCTGTTACATTATTTGAAGAGCAAGCACAATACTGCTATTGAATAAATATACACCCTGATACCGAGCAAACAGCATGTTCCATATTAAAAATAATTACACATGTAGATTTGCTAAATACACTGTGTAACATCTTCCTGATGTTACTGTTCTGACCTATCTGCCACAGCTGAGATCCTCCATCAGTCTTGCCACAGAGAATCAAGTTGTGAACTTCAGTAATTGATTATTAGCTCACGACTGACAAGAAACCCACTGAATGGAATAAGGGTGCATGTTTCACCAACTTTAAATGACTTTGACAATTCAAATTATCAAGGCTGGAGTTCCAAAGGAGAGAAAACAATAGGAAGAAACTATGAAAAATATCTATTATCTTTTAAAAACAGAATGCTAATATTATCTGATAACATGCAATATTTTACCCAGAGAAGCATCTACTAGCAACAGCATTCAAAATAAATCATACTGATTTTTTTTTAAATAAGAGTGTGCCAGCTATTTTTCTACCAAGTCATTAAAGGTATTAAGTCATTCATATGCTACAAAGTAGAAGCTCCTGCACTTTGTCTTTATAAAAAATGAAATGCCAAAGGTTCTAAGTCATAATATGCACTTTTCACTGTCACTTCTATAGCATTCCTGCACCTCAACACTCTACCACTCAGTACTTGGTAAGTAGTTGTGGGTCTCAACACAAGGGATGATCACAATGGTATGTTAAATATTTTATATGTGAGAGCAAAGAATTATCGCAAACTCTCCCAGTTGTACTGCAAAAAGGTTAGATGCAAATTAAACCTCATCCATCTACCTGCATTCAGAAAACCACCAACTGCTTCACATGTGTGGTAATTTCAAATTAGTACATAATCTTTTTGTGGTTTATCTAAACATTAAGTTCTAATTCTGATTAGTAATGATATTGGTAGACTAAATCATGCATTTATATCTCTACTACTATAAAGGAGATGATATCGAGAAACTGTGTTAATATTTCAGGCCAAAGACTCTTTAAAAGATCTTCCATTTCAAGTGTTCACTGTTTCTCTCTCCATAGATGCTGCCTGACCTACTGAGAGTTTCCGGCATTTTTCTATTTTATGGTATCCAAACTACAATAGTCTAAAAAATTACAATTTACTAATATTAACCAAGATAATTTGCAGGCAGCAAGGACTTTTCAGATCAAAGGTGCTCTTAGATTTCTTAATGGCTGTGAATATTGGATGAAAGATTCCATCAAAGATTTAAGATTGAAGATTCAAGTTTGGTTACTGTCATTCGTCAGTACACAAATGTAAAGGAGGACAAAGTGAATGTTATCCGGATTGATGGAGCATATAAAATAAACACAATAATTATGAAGAACAAAATAAATATAAATACTTAAGATCAGGTTCCCCTATATACATAGACTACAAGAGCATAAGACTATAAGAAACAGGGGCAGAATTAGGACTTCCCATCATGGCTGATTTAGCATCTCTTTCAACCACATTTTCCTACCTTCTCCCAAAATATTTGATAGCCTGACTAATCAAGAATTTATCAACCTCAGCTTTAAATATACTCAATGACTTGGCATAGACAGCCTCCTGTAGCAATAAATTCCACAGATTTACTACTCTCTGGCTAAGGAAATTCCTCCTCATCTCTGTTTAAATGGACATCCCTCTATTCTGAGCCTGTGCCATTGTCCTAGATTCACCCACTATAGGAAGCATTTTCCCTGTATCCAAATCTTTCTGTACTCAGTTCTATGAGATCCCCCATCATTTTTGAAACGCCAATGAGTACAGGCCCAGAGCCATCAAATGCTTCTCACATATTAACACTTACATTTCTGGAATTGTCCTCGTGAACATCCTCTAGATCATCTCCAATGCCAACACACCTTTTCTTAGAAAAGGGGCCCAAAGCTGGTCACAAGAATCCAGGTGCGGTCTGACCAATACTTTATAGAGCCTTAGCATTACATCCTGGCTCTCACATTCTAGTCCACTCAAAATGAATACTAACATTGCATTTGCCTTCCTTACCACTACTCAACTTGCAAGTTAATCTATAGGGAATCCTGCACAAGGACTCCCAATCCCTTTGCATCTCTGATTTTTAATTTTTCCCCCCATTTAGAAAATAGTCTACACTTTTATTCTTCTACCAAAGTGCATGGCTATACACTTCCCTACAATACATTTCATCTGCAAATTCTTTGCCCATTCTCCCAATCAATCTAAGTACTATTGCAGACTCCACAATTCCACAACACTAGTTCACCAGCTCACCACCTATCTTCAAATTGCTTCCCACAAAACCATCAATTCCATCATCAAAATCATTCACATATAGCTAAAAAAGCAGTCCCAGCACTAACCTCAGTAGAACACCACAAGTCACCAGCAGCCAACCTCAAAACGCCCCCTGTATTCCCACTGTTTGCCTCCTACAAGAAAACCAATCTTCTATCCATGCTAGTATCTTTCCTGTAATACCATGGGCTTGTAACTTGTTCAGCAACGTCATGAGTGGCACCTTGTCAAAAGCCTTCTGAAAATCCAAGTAAACAACATCTACAGACTCTCCTTTGTCTATCTTGACTGTTATTTCCTCAAAGAGTTCCAACAGATTTGTCAGGCAAGATTTCCCCTCAAGAAAACCATGCTAACCTTGGCCTATTTCATCACGTGCCTCATAGAAACATAGAAAACCTACAGCACAATACAGGCCTTTCAGACCACAATGCTGTGCAGAATATGTAGTTACTTCAGAAATTACCTCAGGTTACGCATAGCCCTCTATTTTTCTAAGCTCCATGTACCTATCCAGGAGTCTCTTAAAAGACCCTATCGTATCTGCCTCCACCAACATCGCTGGCAGCCCATTCCACACACTCACCCCTCTCTGCGTAAAAAACTTACCCCTGACATCTCTTCTGTACCTACTTCCAAGCACCTTAAAACTGTGCCCTCTCACGTTAGCCATTCCAGCCCTAGGAAAAAGCCTCTGACTATCCACATGATCAATGCCTCTCATCATCTGACTTCAAACAGGTCACCTCTCATCCTCTGTCTTCCCAACGAGAAAAGGCCAAATTCACTCAACCTAGTCTCATAATGCATGCTCCCCAATCCAGGCAACATCCTTGTAAATCTCCTCTGCACCCTTTCGATAGTTTCCACATCCTTCCTGTAGTGAGGTGACCAGAACGGAACACAATACTCCAAGTGGGGTCTGACCAGGGTCCTATATAGCTGCAACATTACCTCTCAGCTCTTGAACTCAATCCCATGTTTGATGAAGGCCAATACACCGAATACCCTCTTAACCAAACAGTCAACCTGCACAGCAGCTTTGAGTGTTCTATGGACTTGGACCCAAAGATCCCTCTGATCCTCCACACTGCCAAAAGTCTTAACATTAATATTATATTCTGCCATCATATTTGACCTACCAAAATGAACCTCCTAGTACCTACAAACCTCATCCTTAATAATGGACTCCAACATCTTTCCAGCTTTAAGTTCCTCGGCATAAACTTCACCGGGTTTCTCACATGGTCTATACATAACGGCTCTGTGTTGATAAAAGCACAACAATGCCTCTTTCACCTCAGACGGTTGAAGAAGTTTGGAATGGGCGCCCAAATCCTAAGAACTTTTTAGAGGGGCACAGTTGAGAGCATCTTAACTGATTGCATCACTGCTTGGTTTGGGAACTGGACTTCCCTCAATCGCAGGACTCTACAGAGAGTTGTGCGGACAGCCCAGCGCATCTGTAGATGTGAACTTTCTCTCTTCTGACTCCCTCCCTTCTTAAAGAGTGGAGTAATATTTGCGATTTTCTAGTCCTCTGGACCCATTCCAGAATCTAGAGATTCGTGAAAGATCATTACTAATGCCTCCATAATCTCTTCAGCTACCTTTTTCTCAGAAACCTGAGGTGTAGTCCGTCTGGTCCAGGTGGAGATCTATTTTCAGACCTTTCATCCTCTCAAGCACTTTCTCCTTAGTAATAGCAACAAAACTCACTTTTGTCACCTGACACTATCTGGCATACATTTAATCTCTTCCAGAGTGAAGTCTGACACAAAATATTCCTCCACCACTTTTTCCCCCTTTACTACCTCTCCAATGTTATTTTCCACAGTCCAATATCCACTTGCACCTCTCTTTTACTCTTTATATATTTGGAAAAAAAAAACTTCTGGTATCCTCTTTCATATTATTGGCTTGCTTTCCTTCATATTTTATCTTTTCTTTCCATATGGCCTTTTTAATTGTCTTGTATTGGTTTTTAAAAGCTTCCCAGTCCTCCAGCTTCCCACTATTTTTGTTATATTCTATGCCTTCTCCTTTATTTTTATTCTGTCTTTGACTTTCTTGTCAGCCTTGGTTCCTCATCCTCCCTTTAGAGTACTTCTTTATCTTTGGGAGGAATCAGTCCTGCACCTTCTGAATTGCCTCCAGAAAGTCCAACTATTTTTGTTCTGTCGTCATCCCTGCTAACTTTGGCCAGCTCTCCTCTCATGTCTATATAATTCCCCTTACTCCATTGTCAACTGATACATCTGACTTTATCTTCTCCCTCTCAAACTACAGGGTAAATTCTATCATATTATGATCACTGCTTCCTAAGGGTTTCTTTAAACTAAGCTCCAAAATCATTTTGGTTCATTACACAACACTTAATCTAGAATTTCCCTTCCCCTAGCAGGGTCAACCATATTCTACTCTACAAAGCCATCCCATAGGCATTCTACAAACACCATCTCTTGGAATCCAGCACCAACATGATTTTACAAATCTACCTGCATATTGAAATCCCTCTTGATTATCATAACATTGCCATTTTTGCATGCCCTTTCTACCTCTCATTGTAATTTGTATCCCACAGCCTGGCTACTATTTGAAGGTCTTCCTATCCTTGCATTTTCTTGACTCTACCACAAGGATTCTATATCTTCCAATTATATGTCACCTCCTTCTAAGGATTTGATTTCATTTTTTATCAACAGAGCCACTCCATACCCTCTGCCTATCTACCTATCATTTTGATACAATGTGTATCCATGGATGTTAAGCTCCCGACCATGATCCTCTTTCAGCCATGGTTCAGTGATGCCCACGATGTCATACCTGCCAATCTCTAATTGTGCTACAAGATCATCTTCCTTATTCTGTGTACTGTGTGCATTCAAATATAATACCTTCAGTCCTGTATTCATCATCCTTTTTGATTTTGTTCCCATGTAACACCAACTCATCCCACTGACTGCAATTTTGTCCTACCATCTGCTTGTCCATCCTCACAGTCTCACTACAGACTGTATCTACTTGTATTCCATCTGCCCCATCCTCAACCCAATCATTCTAGTTCCCATCCCCCTTCCAAATTAGTTTAAACCCTCCCCAGCAGCTCTAGCAAACATGCTGACAAGGATATTGGTCCACCTTGAGTTCAAGTGTAACCCATCTCTTTTGTACAGGTCATACTTTCCCCAGAAGAAATTCCATTGATCAAAAATCTGAAACCCTGTACACTGTACCAATTCCTGAACCATGCATTCATCTGCCAAATCATTCTATTCTTACCCTCAATAGCACATGGCACTGGCATTAATTCAGAGTCCTGCTTTTCAGCTTTCTGCCTAGCTCCCTATATTCCCTACTCAGGACCTTCTCTCAGTTCCTACCTATTTCGTTGATGCCAATATGTACCATGTCTTCTGGCTGTTCACCCTCCCCCTTTAGAATGCTGTGGACTTGATCGGAGACATCACTGATCTGGAATCTAGGAGGCAAGATACCATCTGGGTGGTTTTATTAGATCCATAGTATCTTCTGTCTGCTCCCCTAACTATGGATCTCTGATCACTACTGCACTCCTCTTCTCCTCTCTTTCCTTATGAGCCACAAAGTCAGACTCAGTGCCAGAGACCTGCTCAATATCCAAAGCAGTATACTTATTATTGAGGAGAATGGACACAGGGGTATGGGATACAGTTCCACTTCCTTAACACAGTCTCTGAGGAGCTGCACTTTGGTGCACTTCATCTGGATATAGTTATCAGGGAATCTGGAGGTCTCCCAAAGTTCCCACATCTCACACAAGGAACATACCACTAACTCTGGACCCATTCTCAGCACTCTTGTACGAATAGAAAATTTACTATCTCACTTGCTTCTTCAAACAATGACTCACTCCCGAGGAAACTTGCAGTTTTCAGACGGTTCCCACCCAGAAAGATGTTGCTCTCTTGCTACTTCAAACAATGACTCACTCACTGATCATATGTACGAAACAGGAACAACTTTGAAATGGGATGGATAAAGGGGATTTTGCTCAGAGTATTAAGAGGCAGTTTACTTTTACCCAACAAGGAACAACGTAAACTGACGGACTCCAGCATGCCACATTATCTCTTTAAAAAATCATGGCACCTCAGTGGTATACTGATGAAGTTATAGTTCCATGAGATCTCTGTCTAGATATTCTTCTCTGTATAAAGCATGCACGCAAATGGTATGCTTTCCATAATGCTTGATCCAGAGCTGCTGGGAAATCTTTATTATGCTCTACCCAATATAAAGTTTTATGAATGTTATTTGTCTTTTGCACATTTGCACGCAGTATCCATGCAGAATTCATGGAGTCAGGCACAAACTAGGCCTGAAGTCACTGGAGTCAAATCTCAGTAGAGTATAATGCACAGCTGCTGCTATACAAGCACAGTTTGAATGAGTGATCGCAGATTCATTTTATCCCATTGTTTCTGATCATATACCAAATGTAATGCATTGGCCCTCACAGAATTTTAAGTAAAATATACTGCTAGATGCAAGATTAATTTTGGGTTATTTCTGGAAAATGCCATTTCAGCTAGTAAAACTGGATAGGAAAAGTCTGGTTTTGAGGATAGCCTAGCTTTAACCAATACCTAATAAAATGGCCACTGAGTGAACTGTATGTTCATGGTATTCTACTGTGGTAGCCCATAAACTTCAAGATTTTACATGTTGTGTGTTCAGAGATGCTCTTCTGCACACCACTGTTGTAATGTATGGTTATTTGAGTTACTGTCACCTTTCTGTCAGCTTGAACTATTCTGACTATCTCTTCTAACTTCCCTCATTAACGAGGTGTTTTCACTCACAGAACTGCAACTCATTAGATTTTTTTTACTGCATTCTCTTTAAACTCTGAAGACAGTTGTGTATGAAAATCCCAAGAGATCAGCAGTTTCTGAGATACTCAAACCACCTAATCCAGCACCAATAATCATTCCCTGGTCAAAGTCACTTAGATCACATTTCTTCACCATTCTGATTTTGGGCTGAACAACAACTGAACCTCTTGACTATGTCTGGATGTTTTTATGCATCGAGTTGCTGCCAAATGACTGGCTGATTAGATATTTGCATTAACAAGCAGTGTACAGGTGTCAGATGCTGGAAATCCAAGCAACACACACAAAATGCTAGAGGGACTCAGCAGGCCAGGAAACATCTAAGAACAGAGCACAGTCAAACATTGACTGTACTCTTTCCCCAGATGCTGCCTGGCCTGCTGAGTCCCTCCAGCATTTTGTGAGTGTACAGGTGTACCTAGTAAAGCAGCTACTGAGTGTATTTTTCAGCCTAAGTATAGTAAAATATCCTAAATACTTCAAGTAAACTAGTCATTACTAATGAAAAATGGTCACGTTTATTAAAGCATAGGAATGTTAAAAGATCACCTGTCCTGCCAATTACAAAAGGGCATAGGTGATCTGTCCAGCAGCTCTACATAGCGACTTCCTCATATATTTTTATTCCTTAGTTAATAAAAAAGGCTCATAGCTCAAATTAATAATTGACTCAACATCAAGTGGCATTTGCAAAAGAGAGTTCCAAACTTATATCAGGTTTTGTAAGAAGTGTTACCAAACTTGTTTGAATTTTGGCTCTCAGGTTTAGGCTATGACTCCAATCCTGGACCTCCAATAAGTTGAATTAGTTTCTGTGTATTTATGTCACTAATCCCCCTTAATATCTTAAAAACATTCAATCAAATCATCACTTAATCTTCCAAATTCCCTGTAATACAGGTAAAGTTTACATAGTCTTGTGATTTACTCATTGGAGTCAAAGTATCATATCATTTCTGTTCCTTTCCTTAACATGTCAATGACACATTGATATGATTTTTCCAATTCTCTTTACAGCATTTTTTCAGTTAAGGAAAAATCTTATCCTTAATAGTTGACTTGCCTGCATTTGACAAATAAAGTTTCCACAGATGGTCATATTCACTTAAAGTATTATCAGTCCTGTATACTTTTATGCTGCTGTCTGCAATGCCAACTATTACATTCATCACAGATGTGTTTGGATTTGAGGCTTTCAATGCTATGATTTATAATGGTAAATAGTTGAGGCTTCAAAACATATTTTCATCAAAGACTACAAGTCACATCCCATCCATTATTCCTATTCTGCTTCTCTCCTAACCAAATCAATAATCTGCCTTCAATTTCAAAGCTTTAACTTTAGCTAACAGTCTCTAATAAGGGATTTTATCAAACGTTTTCTAGTAGTCTATATAAATAACGTGCACAGACGTTCTTCTGTCAAGTACTTTAGTCAGCTTTCAAAAAATTCAATTAGGTTCTTCAACCATGACCTCCTATTACTAATCCACATTGGCTGACTCTGATCAACTGAAAATATTGAAGGTAGCCTGTCATTCTAACCTTAAGTTAGAGGCTAATAATTTCCTGTGGCATTCCCATTGTCAGTGATGGATTCTGCAGGTGTCTGTGCATTAAGGGAAAGAGAAAATGGATTGCAGATAACACCAAATTTATTGGTGGATTCATTCCAGCTGTTTGTCAAGTTGGTGGCTGAAAGGACTTCACAGAGATCTCATTCTCCAATATTCTGGAAGTTGCCACAGGAATGAACAGACTACAATCTGCAGATTTTCAGGTTTTAAAAGTTGCATGTTGTTTCTTGACCACTTCAAGTCCAGATATAGTGGCACATTCACTTTTACCTAGGATTATCACTGCAACACCTTTAATCTGCTCCATATCTGCTGACTTCCTTCCATTCTCATCCTTATGTGTCCCGCAATTCCCATCCTTATGTGAAATCATACCTATAGTTCACAGTTACTATGAACAACTTCTCTTTTCATTCAGCACACACAGTTAATCTCACTCAAAGATCTCTGCCTTCTGGTCTTGCAGAAGAGTACACAAAATACCAGGACAGGTGGAGAACAAGAGGTGTCACTCCAACCTTCTTGTATCTCACATCTGCTGAGGAGATGGTCCCGGAGGTCATCAGAGTGACATAATTAAATGGCTTATGGACATGATGATGAAACTTCACCTGGTAACTACATCTTTAACCTCTCTATTCTCTCAAATACTTAATTCAACATTCAATAGTAGGGAAGTAGAATGTCCTTCTATTGGTAGGAAACACATTTGCCTTTGTCCCCATCATATTGAAATCTTTATCCGGTAGAAACAATGATCCCAAGTATTTCTGGTTAACTTCTCTTGTTCTACATATCTTTTAAAAATGAGAACATCCCAAATTATAATGCCTTAGTTCTAATTTTTCAGCAAGTCCTGTTCACCCATTACCTATAATTAAACCACAGTTACTTCAACGTTCATTTTGTTTGTTTCCTACTTCCTGACTGGTATCATACCTATCTCTGTAATCTCCCACAATTCTCCAAAATATCCATGCTCCTCTAACTCGGGATTTTTAAGTCATCACAAATGTAATCACTTTACCACACCGATATTTCTCCTACTACCAAAGTCCTAAGCTCTGGACCTTACTTCTATAATCTCTTTACTTCTCCATCTATTCAAACAGGACTAAGACGTTCTTTTAAACTTATTCCTTTGACATTAAAGTCAAAGGAATAAACTTATTCCTTTTCCTTTAAAGTGGGTCAATGGGAACTTTTGTTTGACAAGTTAAACAATCTTACTGAATGTTATGGTATGAACAAGGGGGCAAATGGTGTTTACATAGTGTCCTTAAGGGTCTATTTACAACATTCCAGAGGAAGTTATAACAAATGATACATGACATATAATAACCAAAGCTATTGATTTCTATGAAGTAAACTTCCAAACACAGCAACTCAGTTTACACAAGCTGTTTGGGAGATAAATACTGAAGGTAACTTTCCTATTCTGGTTTCAAGTAGTAGCATCAGCTTTTCCACGTCAATGCAAGAGAGTAAATAGGACACAGATTTACTAAGTCAATATACAACTCCTCACTCAGTTCAATATCCTCTCAGTACTGCTCTGGAGTGCCTGAGAAGATTTTTTGCTGGTGTCCTGGTATTGTTCTTGTGCCTTGGTATTCAGATGAGATGACACTATTAACTCTGTCTATGCTGATACTAAAAGCTGTATTGGTGTAGCATCATCTAACCTCAAAAGTTTCAAAGGTACATTTACTGTCAGAGAAATGTATACAATATACATCCAGAAATTCTTTTTCTTCACAACCTGCAGGTCCTTCACTCTTCTCAAAGATCGACCATATAACAATGATGCAGGCTTTCCCTGCCAATTCAGATTCTCACCTTTCATTAGACCTGGTAAGACCCCAACTTGAATCTTCTGATTCAACAATTTGAGAAAGCTTTTCCCAGAGTAGTGAATCTGTGAGAATCTCTGCACAGGGAAGCAGTAGAGGCTATCTCAGTAAGACACAGTTAGATAGATTCATGCACAGCAGAGGAATTAAGGATTATGGGGAAAAGACAGGGAAGTCCATGATCTTATTAAATGATTGAGCAAGCTCAATAGGCCAGATGGGCTATTCCTGCTCTTATTTATTGCATTCTTATCTGCTTCACTTGGTGGGTCACGCATTGCAAGGGAGAAAGTACAGAATTCTGGGACTGCAGTGGTGTGTCCATATTCAAGGGAGTGGACTGCTCAAGCTTTTCAGTGGATGCATACACTACACCCTGAGGTCCCTTAATCAACAGGATTTTTCTCAAGCTGTAACATTAAGGTTCTGAATCATTTGTGCCAGGTTTACACTTGAGTGAGGATTCTGAAGGATGTTGCAGAGAAGGGTAATAATTTCAGTGCTACGGTGACAGCGACAGGTTTCCAGGAGACAAGTGGAATGTGAGGTGGACTCTAGGAGAACTAGCTGATGGGGTTGATGCACGAGCTGGTTGCAGTTGTTGCTGGGAAACAAAGAGTGACACGTACTTTAATGGCATGGAGAAGAATGGCGTTTTGGCAAATGAATTACCATATGTTGACGTAGGAGGCATTCAAGTCCAGGATGGATTCAGGAGAAAAAAAACAGTGAAGTTTCCAAGCAAAAGTAATTAAAGATAAAGTGATTGTTCAGGAAAAGAAGGGTCCAGGTGGGTAAAGAGAATAAAAATTGAGGCAGAAAGGATCTCTAGAAATAAGCATGCTTTTAGCCTGCTGAGTCTCCACTGGTGGAAAGCCAAACAAATCTGATTTGTGCATCTACTATCTATCTATTCACAATCAGCAAAGTCATGGAAGTTCAAACAAGAGAAAATCTGCAGATGCTGGAAATCCAAGCAACACACACAAAATGCTGGAGGAACTCAGCAGGCCAAGCAGCATCTATGGAAAGAAGTACAGTCAACCTTTCAGGCCGAAACGTAGACCGTAATTTTTTCTATAAGTAATGGAAGTTGTTGTCAATAGTGCTACTAAGTAGTAAGGTATATGCTCATTGATGACTTTATTAAAATACTCCGTTTAGTTTGGGTTCACCTGAACTCCTGTGTTCAATAACCCTTTTTATGTTAGTTATTTATTTTACAGGAGTGGGAAACACTGACCCAATAATGGGAATGCCATTAATGTTAAGTACAAGCTGTTTGACTCTTTCTTCTTGGTGATTTTTTTTACCGTCACATGTTGCTTGCTTCTACTCAATCTGTGTCTGCATGTTCAGATTGGGTTATTTGTTTGACTGAGAAACTGCAGATGAAATTGAGCATTGAGTGTGATGCCTGGCTAACATCCTCATCCTGAAAACATCATTGATGCAGCCCAGAATGCTGTCCTAAGAAAATTCTGCTGTAATGTCCTAGAGGTGATGATTAACCTTCAACTATCAGAAACATACCTCCCTTTGAATAGAGTAATACTCAACCATTGAAATGCTTTCTAATTGAGTTCAGGTTTAACCAGGGTTCCCTCTGTGAAGGGTCACATTGATTGCAAATACAATCACTCTCCCCTCACTGTTGAATTTCAGCTCCTTAATCCATGTTTAGGCTCTTTTAATTCCAATTGTTTTCTCTTTTCTGTTTTTAATTTTGTTTCCCCACTCCATATATGACGTCCAACCTGCTCAGTATTTCTAGTATTTTCATTTTTTTGGTTCAGGTTTCCAACATCTACCGTGTTCAATGTTTAGTCAGCGGTTGAAATCAGTGGCTTGTTTCAAAGTCGACTGCTTTGCCCCTGAAAGAGAGCAAACAAGATTGACTTGGGTACATAATGGTTTTCACATAAAGTTAAGCGTGGGTAAGCAGGTGAATGAATGGTTTAGAAGAAAATGTTTATCTGCACAGTGAAGCCTCAGCATCATTTATTTATTTCCGAAGGATAGTTACAGTTTTTGTTTAGAAAAGCCATTTCAAGTAAATCTTCAGCTGTTCCTTCAATCACAATCTTTCACGTACTTATGGTCCACATGAAAGGTTCTTGATTGGATTATTAGAGACGGCAGCTACACAAAAGTGGATCTGGTTAAATTTGGACTGCAGACTGGTTTAAGATTCACATCAGTGAAGAGAGAATTGATCAGGTAGAAAAAAAATCTCATTGCTTCATTGAACCAGAACACTATACAATGCCAGCTATCCTCTGGCATGTCTGAGTGACACAGTGTTCATCATCACAACTAATCTCATCATCTGAAGTCATTTGGACTCTGTACACAGCATAGCAAATTTGGACCCTTGAAAAGTGGAGACTTTCATTATACCAGGATAAGTCTGAGACAAACAGTGGCTTCAGAAGTGCCAGGAAGCAAGAGAATAAAACTGTGATTTGGGCATAACTAGAAATTACTTTATACCAATGCTTACAGTACTGTGCAAAAGTCTTAGGCAAGTATGCTGTATATAGCTAGGGTGCCAAGACTTTTGCACAGTATTGTGTTTGTCAACATGGAGCAGAGAGTGAGTTTGTAAATCTGATGGGAGCAAAGGATGTTGAGAATATCGAAGGTGGAGGGGTGTGGCTTAGTGATAGGGAAGGGCTGCCAGGAGCAGGGATTGACATGGATGCAGGCACACCAAGCACTGAGACACCAGGCAAGGTCAATCGAATCTAAACTATCTTTTTTGATCATTACGGAATGTCTCTCTGGTGCTTCCCCTCTCCCTTTCCCTTTTCCCAGCCATGATTCCCTTCTCCCTGCCCATTCCTACTCCCATTCCACAATAGAGACCCATATCAGAATCAGGTTTAAAACCATTTACATACGTCATGACATTTGTTTTATTTCTTGTCATGGTACCAGTACAGTGCAATGCATGAAATTACTACAGTATTGTGCAAAAGTCTTAGGCACTCGAGCTATACATATGTGCCTAAGACCTTAGTACGTATAACCACAAAACTATTCGTTTCTATAGGAAAGCAGCTTGAAGGTGTCATGAGCCCTGCAGCCTCTGCAGTGAAGCATAGAGCATTGGATTTCTAGGTTTCTCGAGCACCTGTATTTACTAATTGTTGTCTGAATTAGAGTTGTTAAGCCCTTGTACTTTCTGTTGAATCTTGTCGAGATAGATGTGACTGGCACAGGTTTTCCACATTCTGTGATTATTTAAAGTGGACTTTTGTTTAGCGCTCATCGCGGAGAAGGATTTGTCTCGCGGTGTCATTTCGACGTACCACCGATGCCCTTTTGGAATTCCTGTGTATAACCTCTTGTTTCCATCTCTACATGGACGTCAACCATTCCTCCAAACTCAGGCTCTGTCTTTGCCAAGGCTCACCATGACAGAAGAACTTCACAGGAAGGTTGTCAAATAGGCATAGATGATGAAAATTTTTTTTAAAGTTTAACCAAATTGGTAGCAGTAAGAGGATGAGATCCTATGTTATTGGATAAGCAGATAGCTGCTCCTAGCATTTCCTTGGATGTGTAGCTTGTTAATGCAAATGATGCATTTCACTGTGTTTTGTTGTGCTTGTGATAAATAAATCTGTATCAGTAAAGAAAGAGAGAGAGGAGGATGGAGGGGGAGGGGGGGCGAGAGTCAGAGAAACAGGGAGATAGAGCGTGAGACTGTACTGAACATTGGCACTATTCCTCTGTTTATTGCTAAACGATAAAACCTGAACCAATTACATCACACAGACACTTAAATCAAAAAACAATTTCTAACCTATGTTTCTTATCTATCTTACTGGAATCTCAATAATAAACATGTTTTGAATTGTTTAATCTATAAAATCAGCTTGCTCCTGCAAACTTATAATCTTACCAATATTAAGAAAAGACAGCAAAGTAAATTATAAATCTCATCAACAGAAATCTTTGGCAAAATTTTTATGAAGACGTGGGGTAGAGTATTATATTTTCCAAAGAATAAAGGAATGGAAAAGATGGTAGGGGAAACTATGGTGCTTTTTAATTATATGACATTTTAAAACAAGCAAGTTAACCCATGCGTGTTACAGATACAGATATTATATATGTGCTGTACCCTAAGTGACAACAGCAAATGTCAATACTCTTTCTTTGTACACCTCTTCTTCAATTATAAACTGGTTATCTCAGCCGCTGCAGAATTGACAGTCAGACTTGAGTGTGTTCTCTGCACATACTTGTCCTTGCCCACTCCCCCAAGCCTACCTTCTCTGGATCTATAAAGACAACTAAGCTTTAAGACCAAGGCTATGGTGGAGTCTAGCAACAACTATCTGTACCACAAGACCTCAAGCATCCAAAACTGGGTTGCATAGGTGATAAAACAAGCCTAGTACACAAAGTGCCTTTGTAAACCTTTGACATAATAATAAAATCTTGCCCCCAACTATTGGTTCCTGTTCAGGCAGTCAAGCTCCTTCAGGGTTTCTGAATGTCCCTGAAAAATAACATTAAAAAGTAAGTTTCTTAAGTGGCTCCTTAGGGTTGTTGTAGCCGTGGGTGATAATGGGGCTAAGCTCCCACTACCTATTAAATGTTCCCAATGGCATGCTCATCAAATAGCCTCTGACAACCAAGTCCAGCTTCTGGCCTTTACTTGTGGCTTAGCCTCTAAGCCTGGTGGAACCATTTCTACTGACAGGAAAAGGGCCAAAGTGGGTTCTGGCACCTTAAAGACAGTTGCATTCAGGAGAAGAAAAACTCTGATCTCAAGCCTTCACTGCCTTGTGGCTATACCCACTTTTTTGGGGAAGGCCTCAGGAGTAAATCACAAGGGAAAAATCAGGAGTTGGAGTCCCTAAGGCAGTCCTATATTGATTTCAATGCTGACTGGCTGATGCCAAACTGTATCAGTCTCTGCCATTCCTTTGAGTTCATCAGCTGTGTGGAGAGGGGGATCTTGCTACATGGGCAACAACTTACTCTCCATATTGTACTGTCCTGGGTTGCTTGAACATCTAGACAACTAGGACGCAACATCCACGGTCAACCCTGACCAAGGACGGCCTCAAAAAGAAATACGTAAGTAAATATTAGGTTCCCATGGTGGCATAATGGTTAGCAAAATGCTATTACAGCCAGCTGTAAGCCTGGGGTTCAATTCTTGCCACTGTTAGTAAGGAGTTTGTACATTCTCCCTGTTTCAGGTGTGTTTCCTCTGGGTGCTCCAGTTGCCTCCAACATTACAAAGACTAATGGTTAGAGTCGGTGAGGTGTGGGCATATTAAGTTGGCTTCAGAAGTGTGACACACTTGGAGGCTTCCCAGCACAGTATTCACTGATTTGATTTGAGACAAATGACATATTTCACTGTTAGTTTCAAAGTACATCTGACAAATAAAGCTAATCTTAACTATTAAAATGTGCAAAAACTGAAGGATTAAAATTTACACTATAACAAAGAATTCTAAAAAAAATAGAGGTACCTTATCCTTATCTTTCTTCTTCACACTCCACAATGTCCATCAATCAATGGGCTCACCATTTTGCACAAGTTCTAATCAATATTCAAGAACAGATTCATCAACTTAAATGCTGGACATTCTTATCAGTTTTGCTCCGGCCCTGGGCTTTATGTGAATAGTGCACTATAGTGGCAAATTGTTGGTGAACCTAGGCCACATCGCATCTCTGTTTTCTTGTGAGAATTTAAAACTACAGAGCAAGTGAGAAAAATCAAAGCTGATGTGATTCTGAAGAGCTAGCTACATCAAAAACATATTTTGACTCTTTGAAGATGGACGTTATGCAACGATCCAGCAAATCTGCTCAAATTAATTTCCAGACCACATTGTAATCCCCTAAGTGTGTTCTAATCCAATGAGGGCCTATTTAATAGTAAATTGCATTTCTTAAAGTCTCTTCTGGCTGATTTCGCTGTTCTCATGAGGTGGAGGTAGAGACTGATTAGTGCAAGATACAGACAAGCTCCAGGGTCTTCTCAGTGGGAGAGATCACGGTGAGAATTGATCATCTCTTTCCAGTCAATTCAAGGAGAGCTGCAAAATAACCAAATCCACTGGGTCTAGAGAGAGATTGTCAGCTCCTGGGGCATCAGCCCAGCACCTGGATGCATTTCAAGAAGACTGTCAGAGACCCCTCAAGAGCAGCCAGGCAGAATACAGCTCTTCTCTTCTCCGTCCATCCTAACAGTATGTGGCAAAAGGGCCCCACCATCTTTGATAATTCCCTCAGATTCCTCACCGTCCGTGCAACATCGCATCTCATGCTAGATATAAATATGCTCTGCTCTTCTTCACCCATTTCCAGCAGCCATGATAATATCTCCCTCAATATGGGAGACATTCAGCAGGTTGGGCACAACAGGCAGGACCCCACTTTCAAGGAGGAAGTTTCCTGAGCTGATCAAGGCAGCATATAGTGCCACTGTAGTAGATTTCTTTTAATTATTTTCTTTAATTTAGATGATGAGAGACAGTGATCATGTGGATAGCCAGAGGCTTTGTTCCCAGGGCTGAAGTGGCTAACATGAGGGGGCATAGCTTTAAGGTGCTTGGAAGTAGGCACAAGGGGGATGTCAGAGGTAAGTTTTTCACACAGAGAGTGGTGGGTGCGTGGAATGTACTGCTAGTGAAGGTGGTAGAGGCGGATACAATGGGGAAGAGACATTTAGGTAGGTACATGAGGATGAGTAAAATAGAGGGCTAAGCAGTAGGGAAATTCTAAAAAGCTTCTAGAGTAGGTTATATGGTCAGCACAACATCGTGGGCCAAAGGGCCTGTAGTGTGCTGTAGATTTCCATGTTTCTATGTATTTATTTTAATTAGCAATACAACATAGAGTAGCCCCTTATAGCCCTTCAAGCCAACCACCCCAATAACCCCACAACCCCAATTAAACCTATCCTAATCACAGGATAATTTACAAAGACCAATTAACCTATTGTGGGACGAAACTGGAGCACGAGGGGAAAACACATGTGTTCCACGGGGAGGGCATGCAGTGACTCCTTACAGAGTGGCAGAGGAACTGAACTCCAAACTCTAGAATGCCCTAAGCTGTAATAACGTCCGGACATCCACTACACTACCGTGGCACTCAGATGGATGGTTAAAGTGAGTCAGCTTCTGGTGTGGCCAGATGGAGAAAAACAACAGCACTCAACAGCAAAGGTCCTTCCGGGAACGTCAAAAAGGGGTGCTGAGGTAGGTCCGCCAGTAACTTTATGCGAGTCTTTTCAAACCAAAATATATAGGGGCTATTTTTGTGTGATATACTGAAAGGAAGCATACAAAGGGGTCAATAGAAAAATGGACTGGTTTACTTAACAAATATTAAAAGGTCAGATTTGCATGTACAAGCACAAGTTCAAAACCTAAAGACGATGTGAAACATGACAAATTTTGTGAACTGTCAGGAAGATAATCATTGACTTTGAGGAGATATGGGCAGACTGGTGGCAGATGAAATTCCGTGTTGAGGAATTCTACTGTTATATTTCAGCAGGAAGAATATAAAGATGCACAATCCAAAGAATTTGTTCAAGGACAGAGATGTGCATTACGAGTTGAAAAAACTTTAATGCATTAAAAAGGAGGCCACGGTGAACTTTGGTAATAGGTGATTCGGTCACTGCTGGAATACTGTGCTCAGTTCTGGGTTCCATAATGTAGGGAAAATGTATAGGCTTTAGAAAGTATGCAGAATAAATTTAGTGAAATGACTCCATTTAGGAAGGGCTTCTGTAATGTGCATAGACAAGACAAGCTGGGGTTCTCTTGAGAACTACTCCAGGTCCTGCTCCCTTGGCACCACTTCTTTCTGCTGGATCTAACTCTCAAGTCTGTTGGGACCTGTTGGCGGAGCAGAGTGAGTGGGAGACAGTTCCTTGTGGACTTTACGCACCAGTTTTAAAAAGCACGAGGGGCAAGTCAGAACTTGGCTGCAGAGCAGGAGATTGTTTGGGTTAATAATAACCATGGTTAATTAGCAAGGGCCAAAAAACAGAAGCGAGGTTTAAGCAGAATGGCCAGTGTTGGAGTGGACAGTGTTAGAGTGGACAGTGTTAGAGTGGACAGTGTTGGAGTGGACAGTGTTGGAGTGGACAGTGTTAGAGTGGACAGTGTTAGAGTAGTCAGGCTTTGGCTCAAAATGCTTGAGCAAAAACAGGCACATGTTTGCACTTGAGTTTGAGAAGTTAGATGCCTAACAAGTGTAGGCAAGAGGATGCTCCACCTGGAAGATGTGGGATTCCAGGGTACCTGCCTGACTTCCTGATGACTAAATCTTCAGAAGGTGCACCCAACTTCAGCTCCTGACTGACAAGGTCAAGGAACTGGAGCTGGATGCTCTCAGGACTATTTGAGAGGATAAAAAACTTCATAGATGAGGCTTTTAGTGAGGTTGCCACACCCGGAGTTTAGGCATCAGATAGTAGATGGGTGACCACCAGGAGAAGCAAGAAAAGTAAGCAATCAGTGCAGGGTTCCCCTGTGGCCATTCCCCTCGGCAATAAGAATACCCCTTTGCATACACTGGGGTGAATGAACTATCAGGGCACAGCAGCAGCATCCAGACTAGTGGCACTGCGGCTCAGCAGGGAAGGATAAAGTCAGGCAGAATGATAGTGACAGGAGCCTTGATAGTTAGTGGACAGACAGGAGGTTCTGCAGCAGCAAAAGCAAAGCCAGGATGATGTATCGCCTCCCTCCTGCTATGGTCCAGGATGTCTTAGAGCAGTTGCAAAAGATTCTCAAGAGAGAGGGTGAGCAGCCAGAGGCCATGGTGCACATTGACATCAATGACATAGGTAGAGAGGGAGAAGAGGTCCTGTGCAGTGAGTGTGGAGAGTTGGGGAAGAGTCTGAAGAACAGGACCTCCAATGTACATTGGTAATCTCTTGATTGCTCCCAGAGCCGCATGCTAGTCAGGGCAGGAATAGGATGATGGTACAGATGATGGAGTGACTGAGCAAGTGGTGCAGGGAGAAGTGTTTCAGATTTCTGGATCATTAGGATCTTTTCTGGAGAAGATATGACCTGTATAAAAAGGACAGGATACAATTGAACCCAAGGGGAACCAATATCCTTGCAGGCAGCTTTGTTAGAGCTGTTGGGGAGGTTTTAAACTAAGTTGGCAGGGAGATGGGAACCAAAGTGATAGGGCTGAGAACGTGTCAGTTGGTAAACAAGTCAATGCAGTATGTAGTGAGACAGTGGGATAAGGTGAAGTATAACATGGGGACAAAATCACAAAGGATATGAATAAAGGACTGAAGGTGTTATATTTGAATGCACGCAGTATACGGAATAAGGTAGATGATCTTGTAGCAAAGTTAGAGATTGGCAGGTATGATGTTGTGGGCTTCACTGAAACATGGCTGAAGGAAGATCATAATTAGGAACTTAATATCCAAGGATACACCTTGTATTGAAAGGACAGGCAGGTGGGTAAGGTGGCTCTCTTGGTAAAAAATTAAATCAAATCCATAGAAAGAGGTGACTTAGGATCAGAACATGTACAATCCTTATGGGTAGATTTAAGAAACTGCAAGGGTAAAAAGACCCTGACAACAATTATATACAGGTCACTAATAGTAACCATGATGGAGGTAATGAATTTCAATGGGAAATAGAAAAGGTATGTAATAACAGCAATGTAACAATAGTCATGGGAAATTACATTATGCAGAAAGATTGGGAAAATCAGGTTGGTGCTGGATCCCAAGAGAGGGAATTTGTAGAATCCCTCCAAGATGGCTTTTTAGAGCAGCTTTTGGTTGAGCCCATTGTGAGAAAGGCAATTCTGGATTTGACGTTGTACAGTGAACAAAATTTGATTAGGGAGCTTAAGGTAAAGGAACCATTAGGAAGCAACAAGCATAATATGATAGAATTCTCTCTGCAGTTTGAGAGGGAGAGATCAAGTCAGGTGTATCAGTGGAGTTGAGGAATTACAGAAGCATGAAGGAGGAGCTGACCAAAGTTGATTGGAAGGGGACATTAGCATGGATGTTGGCAGAACAATGGGTGGAGTTTCTGGGGACAATTCTGAAGGTGCAGGGGAGACGCATCCTAAAGATTAAAAAAGTACTCTAAAGGAAGGATGAGGCAACCATGGCTGAGAAAGGAAGTCAAGAATAGCATAAAACCAAAAAAGAGGGCATATAATATAGTAAACATAGCGGCAAGTTAGAGGATTGGGAAGCTTTAAAAACCAATAGAAGACAGCTAAAAGGCCATAAGGAGAGAAAAGATAAAATATGAAGGTAAGCTAGCAAATAATATAAAAGAGGATACCAAAAGTTTTTTCAGATATAAAAAGTAATTAAAGAGAGGTGAGAGCAGACCAGCTTAATAAGTATTTTGCATCAGGCTTCACTATGGAAGACACTAGCAATATGCCAGAAACTTGAGACCAGAAGCTTTTACTAAGATGAAGGGGCTGTTGCTAAAAGGTCTGAAGGTAGATAAGTCACCTGGACCAGATGGACCACCTACCCCCCCCCCCCCCCCGCCCCCACCCCAGGGTTCTGAAAGTCGTAGCTGAAGTGATTGTGGAGGCATTAGTAATGCTCTTTCAAGAATCACTAGATTCTGGAATGGTTCTGGAGGACTATTGCAAATGTCACTCCAATCTTTAAGAAGGGAGGGAATCAGAAGAGAGAGAAAAAAAAAATTGTAGTCCAGTTAGCCTGACTTCAGTGGTTGGGAAAATGTTGGAGTCAATCATTATGAGTGAGGTGTCGGAGTATTTGGAGGCACAAGATTAAACGGGCTGAATACAACATGGTCTCCTGAAGGAGAAATCTTCCCTGACAAATCTGTTGGAATGCCTTCAAGAAATAACAGGCAAGATGGACAAAGGAGAGTCAGCAGATGTTGCTTACTTGGATTTTCAGAAAGCCTTGGACAAAGTGCTGCACATGAGGCTGCTTAGCAAGCTGAGAGCCCGTGGTATTGCTGGATGGGAGATTGTTAGGAGGCAAAGTGTCAGAATAAAGAGGGCCTATCCTGGTTAGCCGCAGGTGACATGGGCATGTGTAACGTTTTTTTTTCAATATAGAAAAGGAACAGTGATGTCACAAGGACGTGCTAAGCAGAGGAACACTGCTGACATAACTTGTAAAAGGACTTTAAGAGGTCACTGAAGGCTGTAGTCCCCCCAGCTGTAATACCCCAAGCCATCCACCCTTGAGTGGCTTTTGCATGGGCTTTTCAGGAATTGTGCATCAATAGCCAGAAACAAATTAGAACATTGCATTCAACAGATGGATTTGAGCTAGGTATGACCTCCCACAGGTTAATTATCGAACTGTCTGAAATCTCCAATCTGCCTGTCAAATAGCAGCACAGAAAGGGGATGCATGTGTATAAAATTATTTCAGGATATGCCCAGAATTTATATTACAAAATTAACTCTGGTGGCTTTAGATATGAAATGTAATTAATGTTCATTTAGTATAGCATATTGACATTTTAACAGGTAAATTAATTTCCACTCTTCTTTTTTCATGCTAGTGAACCTTAATTAAGATTAACATATAAATCACTCAACTGTTAGCAGGTCCTTCCTATTTTAAAATAATCACACATGCATAATAACAATTGGCTGAATTGTGAAATTGCTTCAGATGTCTTTCTGTCCTGTAAAGAAGAAAATTTTACTTTAGTCAGAACCTTGCGAATATAGACATTCCTTGATGCCATGGCACATACAAGAAAGTTATACCGGGCAATTAATTTATCAAACCAGATTTGAGTGGCTAACAAAGCAACAGTTGTGTTATTTGGCACTGTTGGAAAATGATTTAGGCCTTATCTGTGGCAATCCTGGGCACTTCACCAGTGACTGCGTAACTTACCAGTGCTGTTATGACTCATTCAGAGAAGAGAAATCGGTTCAGTAAGAGATCAGAGTACAGCTGGTGGGCGTCATCTTCCATACAATGCTGTTGATCTAAATGTTGTAAAGAGTATCTGCCTCCACCACCATTTATCAGAGAGCTGAGCTGAGCTTCAGGGTGAAAGTATTCTTCCTCAAGTTCTCTCCCAGCCCTTACCTTAAACCTATGCCCGCTGGTTATTAAAACTTCTGCTAAGAGGAAGTTTCTCACGTTCTACCCTCGCGATGCCCCTCATGATTTTATACACCTCAGTCAAGTTCCCTCATCAGCCTTCCCTACTTCAAGGAAATCAGATCCAGCTCTGTTTTCATAGCTTAGACTTTCCAATCCATGCAGCATCCAGCACTCTCTCCGCTGCAATTACATCCTTCTTATACGACCAGAAATGCTCACAGGGCTCCAGATGGAGCATCCGCTGGCCTCCTGCACAGATTGTCATTTCGGTCTCTAATGGGTCCTTCTCTATCCCCGATTATCCCCTTATCCATAAAGTAAAATGCATTCAGATCTGCCTTAGTCATGTGGCAGCACAGTAGCACAGCAGTTAGCGAAACACTTCAGCCAACTCTATATTCCATAGTCTTGTGAGGTGAATCTGCTTTAGATCTCTAAATCTACCATAAGCTTCCTTTAATATTCCTTGACGACCAGGGATACTTATGTTAGGGAGTGTTCTGGAGTTATCTGAAGATAGCCAGTGTTAATTCAAACAAGAACCAGGCTTCAGTTCTCTTACATTAAGACAATTGGTTTATGTTATTTGCCCTGAATCAACTATGGGTTTAAGGAATTTGTACCATTGTGTAAATTCAGGAAAGTGTCCCAGCCAAGATATTTGAACATTCAGAGGTGTCTCCCACTGTATATATGCAATTCAAAGGAAGCACTGCCAACCCAAAGTTATTGAAGGAAATGATGTCACTGTAACTATTGAAACCGTATTGAATCACCTACTGTTGCCATTGATCAAAAGAATGATAACTTTATCATAAAGAATGCGATGTGCTATGAGTTTGTGAGCGGTTACCAAGATGCCTGCATGCTTTGCTGAATAAAGACTTCTATATCACCTGTGTCAGTGCCTCCCCAGTGACTTTGTTCACAGTTACGACATCTTGGACCTTTCGGCCTCATCTTTCACCATTCCAAAACATATTGGTCCTGAGTTCGCACTATTTAATTTATAAATATCTTTCCCTATCCTTAATAGAACTGATTGCAAGTGATTCCAGTCTAGATTAACTTAAAGTAAATCTCCTCTCAACCAGAGAGTTCCTGATTCTGCAAATCAAGGCCAGGTTCCGACCAGCAAAGCAAAAGGAAATTAACTGATTCGTGTTGGCTGAGCTAAAGGCAGAAATAGAATCAGAGTCTGAATCAGGTTTATTGTCACTGACATATATCATGACCAAAGGTGGTACTCAGCGGGGCGCTATGGCGAAGACTTCATGTCTCAGGTCAATGACTCTCACCATAATGCTCTGATGAAAGGTCATCAACCTGAAGTACTTAAGGCTTTGTTTACAGATGCTGACTGACTTGCTGAACCTTTTCAGTAGTTTCTGTCCTTAATTCAGATTTCCAATACCTGCCGTGCTTTGCATTTTGACCTCTGTGTGTGCAGCCTGCACAGAATCATCCAGCTACCTTCCAGCAAGAGCCCAGTATCTACTACTGGGCTCCCCACACATTTGCTTAGGCAAATTATCAACAAGCTCTTGGGAGTGGATGGATCAAAAATGCGTAGGTGTATGTGTTTCTATGCAGGGAGTGTGTGAACCCTGTCATGAAACATAAACCAGATTCTAGAAGCTTCAATTACAATGGGGTTTGAAACAAAGGCCAATTTCAGATTGGGACAGTGACCCCAGACAGTCAGAAGGATCTGGACATGTTCTAGCGTGTCTAGGTAATTTTGAGTAGAGATTATCAGTGCTTAATGAATTAGTAACATTAATTATCAATTTTTAAGGAAAAAGGATGAGTCCTGTTCACTCACAAATGAACAGAACATAAAATGACAGAACAAAAAATATAAACAGAGCAAAGCCAATACTAACTGGTCCAACCGTTTACCATCCGAATACTGATGTCTACACTAGGTCTGCAAGGATGCCAAAATGTATCATCCAACTGTGTTCTAGCTAGCACCAAGCCAGCATGAGTCATTTCCTGTGAAAGCATCTCACTGCTCTCAGGTTCGAAAGTATAATTCAATGCTGCTTCATTTAGCAGTAAAGAAGATCATTATGCATCTTTTTATTCTGGGTGGAGCTTAAAGAATTGAGGGACAACACTGCATGCAAAATGGAAATCTGGGCATTGCAGGCTTGCCTCCCCGATTGGTACCACAAGGGTGCTGAGCTGTAATTGATGAAGCAAAACCCTGAAGTAGTTATTGCTGCTGTCCAGGTAGTCCAAAGCCCTGAGGGGAACCAATGAGATTGCACCTGCTGTAGTCTGGTTGTGATGGCTGGCAAATTTCAGCGGGTTAGATCCTTGCTCAAGCTGGAGTTAATTCTAGCCATGACCAACATCTCAAAGCACTTCAGCACAGTAGGTGTGAGTACCACTGGGTGATGGTCACCAAGGCAGCTCACCCTGCTCTCCTTGGGCACTGGTATCATGGAAGCCCTTTTGAAGCAGGTGGGAATCTCTGACAACAGGAGTGAGAGGGTGACGATGTCCTTGAACATTCGAGCCAATTGGTCAGCACACGTTTACAGCGTCTGGCCAAGTACATGATCGCACAAAGAATGCAGTTTGACTGTGACCCTGTTAATAGCATAGCTTCACAGGGTAAGTGAAAATTTACAGCTCGCTGGTTTACTGTCGACCTGGTTTGTTAGACCAGCAAGGTTGAAAATCACACTGGAGACAATTTTAGTTGCTCATCAATTGTTAACAACATATGACAGATCTTTACACCAGAAAATGCAAGTTAATGCTCATGAAAATCTCTCTGAAAGATTAGTAATTGAATTTCCCGACAGACCCTAAGACACCAGAAAAATATACAAAATCTTGTTCCGTCCCAATTTAGGCAAACTTTTCAATGCAGAACATTTATTTTTTACAAATTTTGTGAAAAGATAAAAATTAGCTTCACTTGTCACAAGTACATCGAAACGTCAAACGTATAGCGAAATGCATCATTTGTGTCAAGGACTAACACAGTCCGAGGATGTGCTGGGGCAACCTGCAAGTGCCAACAGAGCATGCCCACAACCGATTAACCCTAACCCATATATCTTTGGAATATGGGAGGAAACCAGAGCACCCACAGGAAACCCATGTGTTCGCAGGGAAAACATACAAACTCCTTACAGACAGCAGCAGGCACTGAATCCTGATGACTGGCGTTGTAAAGCATTACACTAATGCCCACACCACCACACTGCTCTTTTAAAGTATTTCTAAGTCCAAAAATTATTAGCCATCTATACAAAATAAAATCAGAGAATGCTATATCAGGTCAGAAAGTGATGTTTCAAAGTTCTCAATAAACAGGCAGTGTACCTGAAAACTACTTCAGGATTTTTAATCAGACTTGTCCTATAGTACTCTGTCCACTCTTTGTAAGTGACCAGGAACTTAATTACTTTCAACCATACTTCAGTTTTCAAAGTAATTGTCATTACTCACTGATTCCCACCTTCCATCTATCCCTGTGCTAATGTCATATAATAACTCAATGCATTAATGCTTAAATTCTTCGTCACAAAAAATATAATTAAATTACTCCATCTTCTGAGAGCTGAGAGGTAATCTACGAAGTCTATGTGTTGTTTGTCAGCAAAGTGATAATATATTGTGATTTGTTGGGAGTTATATCATGAATTATAGCTTCAAGCGACTGGATTGTTGAATCTACTTTTTGATGTGAATATTTTATTATTTTTTTGATGTGAAGATCTTCTGATGTGAATATCTGGTGCAATGCTACCCTCTGCTGGTGATTATGGATACTACCTTGAGAATACCGTAGAAGTACATATAATGACAAACATTCTGCAGATGTGTTCAATGAGTGTACTCAGAAGCTCACAATCCAAAGTCAATCTGATTGGTGGGTTAATTGATCTTTGTAAATTGTTCCTAACAAGAAAGTGAGTATAGATTTCAGGGAGAGGTGTGCGGGAAGAATTAATCGGGTTGTGCTGAGAATATGTCACAGGCCAGATTAATGAGGTAACATTAGCAGCAAACCATCAGCTGGAGGAAATTAGTGGGTCAAGCAGCATGAGTGGAAGGAAAAGAATTGTCAATATTTCAGATTGAAACCCTACATCACTGATGCAGGATTTCAAGCTGAAGTGTCGACAATTTGTTTACCACTCCCCCTCAAACAAATGCTACTCAGTCGGCTGAGTTCATCCAACAAATAGCTTGCTGCTCCAGATTCCAGCATCTGCAGTTTCTTACGCCTCAAATGGGGTAACAGGAACGCTCTACGTGTCAGCGGGACTTGATGGACCTGCTCAGCTCCTTCAACATCATGAGGAAACTTGATGATGTGGATCCGGGGAAGTCAGGGCTGTAAATGCTCTGAGCTTAGGGTTTGTAAACTGCGGTCGGTGTTGGCACTGGAGGCATGGTAACTCTTGTGGGCTGCGGGATAATATTTTTAGCTAATTGAAAAGGATTAGAATTTCTTCTGATATTACCCAAATACACTTTCTATAAATCACCCATCCCAATAAGGTTTTCTTTTCAAGACAATAGGAAGTGACCACAGGCAAAATGAAATATATCAGACATCAAGTTCTAATGCCATTACTGATATATTAAAATGTGAATATTTCAAGGTCAGTGTCAGAGATAGTCCACTCCTGCAAATGTTATGGTATTTCTTGATTCATTCAAAGCAATAGCTTGGTCACAAGCTCCTATCAAGACATCATTAAAAAGCAGGCTGTGTGCATTAGGACAATCTGAATAGTTAACAGCATGATAGGTGATAATTACTGCCAAGCAACCTTCCTGGATTTGAAAATGTAATCTAACAAGTGTGGTGTCTAATTGCTTAGAGAAGTTAAAAGGTATTGAAAATGTTAATGAAAATTAAATTCTTAAAACATTTTCTGTCCTTTTATCTCTCTTTTTTAGTATTATACAGCACAGAAACAAGCACTTTGGTCAACCAAGCCTGCACTAACCATCAAGCATCAATCCCTTTATTCTCCTTACATTCCTATCAATTCCCTCCAAGATTTGAGCATCCACCTTTACACTCAGAGCAGCTTACAATTGCCAATTAACCTACCAGCCTGCATGTCTTTGTGATGTGGGAGAAAACGAGAGCTACATGATCACTGGGAGAACATTCAAACTCCACATAAAAAGCACCAGAAATCTGGATAGAATCTGGCTCATCAGGGCTATGAGGCAGCAAGTCTACAAGCCGTCTACCTCCTTCCCAACAGTAACAGTGTAGAGAGGGTATGTTCTGGGTGGTGGGGATCCTTAATGATGGACACCACCTTCCCAAGTTTCCACTACCTGAAGATGTCCTGTAGCAGGCTAAAAAGAGAACATTTGATGTTTCTATCATTTCGATGAGAGCTGTCATTAGGGTCGTCTGTGATGTTGGCATCCCAAAAAATTATACACAATTTTTACAAGAAAGAACACAATTGGAACAAAAAGAAAATGAATTCAATTTTACTGCAAAGTGATCATGGAGTCGCTAAACTGTAGTGATTAGCGTTTTCTGTACCAATTGGTTCAAGAACAAAGTAGTTGATGTCTTTGAACCTGGCAGTATGCAGACTTCTATATCTCATGTCCAAAAGTAGCTATGAAAAGGTGATATAACTAAATGGTAGGGAGCTTTGATGATTAATGTTGTTTTCTTGAGGCAGCATCTCCTGGAACTGCGGAGTGATGTGCCCACAATATATGAATGAATGAATGGAATTTTATTGTTCGGTCGGTACAAACACAACAAAAAGCATCATTTTCAACGATGATTTCATAAAACAAATTAAATAATAAAAATCTTTAAATATTAGTCAGAGTCCACTATTCTCTGCCTTCCTTAAGTACTGTGGTGCTCATATTAGTCATCCTGGTAAATGTAGTCCTGTTTCGTATTTCCTTAATTTCAAAGCAATTATTGTGTACAACAGTTGACCATACAGTTTCTGATTTGTTTTTCTTTTGCTCTTTAATGACTGTAGAATATAGTTTACTATATTATTTTATGTTTGTTGAAAATGTAGATTTTGCTTTCCCTTGTTAACCTTTTCCTAGCATTTTCTTTTTCTCCTCTAATCATCTCCTCTTTCAGTGTAAGCTACATTCTTTATTTTCACCCTGGTTTTATTCCTCATTCATCCTTCCTATTCCATCATTGGTTCACTTGTTCATACTTTCCTGCTCTCCACTGATTGCCATTTTAATTATTTCCTATCGCTACTCAGTCTCTTTTCTGGTGACTAAAGTTTCCTGGTTTGTTTGCCAGTTCAGTTTCATCATTTAAATTAAATATGACTTTTCCAGTTTATTACTTTGCTTTATTAAGTTTGTTCCACTTAATCTAAATTTTCTTTCTGTTCCACATTGTAAAAATATACTTTTGCATGCAAGATATTTCTAACTGAAAGGATACACAATCTATTCATCTTCGAATTTAATTCTGCCAAAAATGCTCTCTGCAGGGAATACGAATTCCCTGAAATGTATGCTGACACAATATACCATAACTAATCCTCATTGTAAGGTGACTTAAATGGATGATGGAAAAAGCATAAAAATTCATGGGAAGGATGAGAATTGATATCAAATCTATTGGTGTCATAACATGAATAGTAAAATGTGAAATCTGCATAAATATTTAAGACAGCCTCAGTCCTAATTAAAGTAAAAAATCTCTTCCAAGATTAGGTATAAGTCTCAAAATTCATTAGTTGCCTTTGTCAATCCATAAATAACCCCGGGGTTCAAAACTATCTATTAAATAATATGAAATATTTCCTTATTAAAGTTGGATCTTGTATACTGGTGAGTAAATTTATTGTGTTTACATAAAATGAACAATAAATGTCGGAAATATTACAAGACCACAGAAAATTAATGGCAAATAAATCCCAAGCATTGTAGGATTTGAGCACAGTTTGTATGGCATCTTACAAGTAATGGCTATGAAAATTAATATGTTCTATGAGTTAAGAATCTATATTCAATATTAGAAAGTTTGTGACTTTCATCTTTAGCAAGTAACCAGCAGATTGATTGCTTAGGTGATTAATGGTTTAAAATGCAAAAGGCCGAAAGAATTAATAATGTGATACTACCATAGTAGAAGATAAATATTCTAAATTCTACAGGCGTCAAAAAAATTTCCAGGTGTCGAAATAGTGCCGTTTCAATAATTTCAGGGGCCGCATAGCACTCCCGAAGTCTCTCCCATGCTTTGCGTAAGGCTAGCTTGGGGTTGTTGATGTACACTGAATGTATGCGTCTCACCTGTTTGCATGATTCTTTTCCCAGCCATTTTGTCATAAGATCCAACTCTTGGGTTGCTCCAAGCTGGACTCCATGGATAGCATTGGCGAATGAGGAGTACCATGCACGGTAATTTTCAGGCTTATCGTCAAACTGGTATAGTCCTGAAGTGACGAGATCTCGTCATGCTAAATACTGTGCCATGGGTTCAGCTGCAAGTGGCATGCTGTCTAGGGGAATATGTCGGCGGGTATATGACTGAGGGTATACATCTGTTATGGGATTTGCTGTTCTGAATTAAGCCTTTGCCTCTTCTCTCGCCAAATCTGGTAAGTTTGGTGTCGAGAAGTATTTGTCATCAGCCCTTTCATTCTTGAATTCGTCACGGAGTTGCAAGGGTAAATTGTCTTCCTCAGATGGATGTGATGCAATTGGGCCTCTCTGAGACTCCTCATGAGGTGGGACGTTAGCATATAAGTATGGAGAGGAAGAACGACTCTTCAAATCCATTTGAGATCAGATGTAGTTGCTAGTGCGTTCCAATCTGTTCCTTTCTGAAGTAGATTTTACTTCTTCCAGAACATGCATTTCTTCGGCATTTTCTATTATCTCTGCTTCCACCCTGGCAGCTTCGGCTTCTCGGTGTAGCGTCAGCACTTCTAACTCTGCTCTATCCTTACCTTTTCCAACTGGTTTTCGGCTTCTCTGGCAGCATTTTCCATTTTCAATTTTGCTTCCTGTTCAGCATATGACGCTCAGACCTTAGCAGCTTCTGCTTTAGCTCTTGCATGGGCAGTCTTACTTGTTGATGCCCTAGTGCTCCTGGCGCTGGATGGCAATGACTTGATGCTGGATCGTGATGCCATCGTAGCACTTGAAACACCTGGTAATGCCGCCTTTTCACTGCAGTGTTCTTGAACAGGTGTCAACTCTGAACTAAACACCAAGTATAAACTGGTCAATGAGGCGCGATCCCAGTAAGATTAACCATTTACTGTTCACTCTTCCACATTAATGTATGGTGAAAACTGTTGATAAAACAATACAAAATATATACAGTATTTGTTTCTTTCCTGGCATCACATTTACATCATAAATACTTGCAAAGGTAAAACTACAACAACTATATTACATTAAAGTGCAACATACAGTCAGAATCTACCTACGCCATCGACTGGCTTTAAATACACTTCAACACAAACTATCCGCAACTCTTTAAATAACAAAGAACATAAACAATCAACCGTCATTACTTTTAACAGAATCAGCGTTAACATTTTTACTTCAACATATCGATTATCTTATGAACTTACAGCGTTGCTTCTCTGATGTTTCTAGTGCGTAGAAAGAAAACTTTCCTTGCGCTGATCCTGCACACACAAACCCCTCCTTCCCATTTCTCCAAACCGGTATTTTCCCACAAGACGCGGCGAAACCGGGTGTGACGTCATCGCATGCCGCGATATATCACAGACAACGAATTTACTTTCAACAACCTTAACTTTAACTAGACAACGATTACAAACGAATTACTAAAGCGAAAATATAATAAACTAAATGAATCCCTTAAGGGCAACACACTGGTTGATTTAGGATGAAGTTCATTAATGCCAACCACTCAGGTTATCGTGCCTCTTATAAGGAGTCCCACACTAAGTTTTATTTGTGAACTGCAGCTGCTCCTCGCTTTCTCTAAGAACACTCATAATCCAAAAATTCACCTCCGTGTCAATTTGTTTAAGACAGCTTTCCCTATGATTGCAACCTTACAGCATAAACATTGATTTCTCTAACTTCCAGTTACTTCTCCTCCCAACCCTTTCTCTCACTTATCATTCCCCATTATGGCTCCCTCTTATCTCTTCTCCTCACCTGCCCATCTTCTCCCTCTGGTGCCACTCTTCCTTCTCTTTTTCCTGCTTTCCTATCAGATCCCTTCCTCTACAGCTCTTTACCTTTCTACCAATCATCTCCCAGCTTCCTACTTCATCGCCCTTCCCCCACCCACCTATCTTCCCTCTCTCCTGGTTTCATCTATCACCTGTCAGCTTGTACCCCCTTACCATCTTATTCTGGCTTTTGCCCCCTTCCATTCCAGTCCTGATGAAGGGTCTCCGTCGACTGTTCATTTCACTCTGTAGACTCTGCTGAGTTCCTCCAGCATTCTTCCTCTGGATTTCCAGCATCTGCAAGGTCTCTTGTGTCTTTGTTTGCATTATCTCTCCATGTCCAACCATTAGCCCAACAAATATGTTTAACGGACAGAAGTTTTTCTTGTGCTCATCAGCGATCTAAAGCTTGTTAATGAATGTTTCTATGGAGAGAGATAAGGTCAGTGTTATCTATGGAATGCCTTATTTCTTTGATGATGTTGTCATATAGCATGGGTCCAGACAATAAGTTTGTCCTTTAAGTACACAAATACTTCAATACTTCTCCAGTGTGCAGTCCACTTAAAATGTTCATTTCTGTCCTTGTACCCAAGGCACCTTGAAATATCAATTTCAGTCAAGTTTTATGATTCACCATTCTTGCTGCAGGTATCAAAATCTGAATTTTTAAAAATTACTGATGCTAATAAGCAAATGGGGAAAACAGCAATAAAAGTAATGAGAGGAATACAAAATTGTTTATCTTATTATCTTATATTGTGCCACAACTTAGAAAATTTTGCACAAGCGATTCTGCAGATGCTGGAAATCCAGAAGATAATGCACAAAATTCTGGAGGAACTCAGCGGGTCAAACAACATCTATAGAAATAAATAAACTGGTGGTGTTTCAGGCCAAGACACTTCATTGGGACAGGAAAGGAAGGAGAAAGAAGCCAGAATAAGAAGGTTTGGGCAGAGGAAGGAGTACAAGCTAGAAGGAGATAAGTGAAGCCATGGGTGGTGGAGGAAGTAAGAAGCAGGGAGGTGAAAGGTAGAAAAGGTAAAGGCAGGAGAAGAAGGGATCGTATAGGAGAGAAGAGTGGATCATGAGAGAAAGGGAAGGTAATAGGCAGGGGAAGAGAAGGGAAGAGCTGGGGGGGTAGCAGAGTGGGACATGGAAGAAGAAAAGGAAACTTACTGGAAGTTAGAGAAATCGATCTTCATGCCATCAGGTTGGAGACTACCCAAAGGGAATGTGGGGTGTTACTCCTCCAACCCGAGAGTGGTTTCATCATGGCAGTAGAGAAGGCCACATAAAGCGAAGCTATTAATGCTCAGGGCGTCGCAGTTCGGAGTTCAATCCCAGTGTCCACTGTAAGGAGTTTCTGTATGTCCTCCCTGTGGAATTTGGGTTTTCTCCGGGTCTTCTGGTTTCCTTCAACCATCTAAAGACTTGGTCACCATCACCATCAAAGTGTGCCATGTTGTATGACATTGGCGATCATGGTCTTCCATCTGTCTTTATTCTGAGAAGTTCTCATCAGCTCTTCAAAATTTTTGCCTGTCCATCCCTTGATGTATGTCATCCCTGTCGACCATGATTTCATCTTACAGCAAATTTCCCATCACTGCAAGAGGTTCAAACTTCTCTTTCCTCAGAACATGTCTCAGAAATTCCAGCTGCCATCTCCTGGTTGATTGTATCAGTTCTTTTGGAGATACATCTCTACCAAAGGAGGTGTAAAGTGCTCCTTCCCTCCACTAGCCCGCAGGTCATGCTTGGGCAAGGTGTAGCGCTTGTTTAGCCCTCGATCGCAATCATGTGAAGCCACAGGAGCAGGTGGTGGATGGTTGTTTGAGCAGCTGTTGCATATCTCAAGTCCTGGTTAGGAGACCTGGTAGGTTGATTGGTCTTTGTGAATTGTCCCATGATTGGGTTAGGGTTAAGTCGGGGTTATTGGGAGTTGCTGGGGCAGTGCCACTCAACTGTTTGAAAGGGCCTTTTCCATGCTGTCTCTCTAAATAAATAAACAAGAACATAAGACAAAGGAGCAGAATTAGGCCACCCGACCCATTAGATCTGCTCCAACATTCCATCAAGGCTGATTTATTATCCCTCTCAACACGATTCTCCTCCCTTCTCCCCTTAACCTTTGGTACCCTGGCTATCAAACACTGTTTTAAAAATACACAATAACCTGGCCTCCACAGCCATCTGTGGCAAAGAATTCCAAAGATTCACCACCCTCTGGCTAAAGAAATTCCTCCTCGTCTCTTTTCAGAATGAATGTCCTCTATAGTGAAGCTGTGCTCTCTGATCCTAAATTCACTCACTGGAGAAAGCATCCTTTCTGCATCCACTCTATCTAGTCCTTCCAATATTCGATAGGTTTCAATGAGAGTCCCTCTCATTTTTCTAAGCTCCAGTGAGTACAGGTCCAGAGTCGGCAAGCGCTCCTCATACATTAATTCTTTCATTCCCAGAATCATTCTCGTGAACCTCCTTTGGATCCTCTCCGATGCCAGCATACCTTTACTTAGGTAAGAGGCCCAAATATTGCTCACAATACTTCAACTGTGGTCTGACCAATGCCTTATAGAGCTTCAGCATTGCATTCTTGCTTTTATATTGAAACCCTCTCAAAATGAACGCAAACATTCCATTTTCCTTCCTTACCATTGACTCAGCCGGCAAGTTATCATTTAGAGAACTCTGTCCAAGTCCTTCTGCAACTCTGATTTTTGAATTTTCCCACCATTTAAAAAATAGACTGCACCTTTATTCCTTTTTCCAAAGTGCACAACCGTACACTTCCCAGCACTATATTCTGTCTGCCACTTCTCTGACTGTTCTCCTAATCTCTCTAAATCCTACTGCAGATTCCCTGCTTCCTTACCACTACCTGTCCCTTAATCGATCTTCATATCATCTGCAAACTTGGCCACCATGCCATCGATTCTGTCATCCAAGTTATTGACATATAACGTGAAAAGAAGGAGTCCCAACACCAGCCCCTGTGGAACACCACCAGGCACCAGCAGCAGCAGCCAGAATAGACCCCCTTTACTCCCAGGCTTTGCCATCTGCCATTCAGCCAACTTTCTATTCATGCTAGTATCTTCCCTGACACTCCTTTGTCAATCCTGACTGTCATTTCTTCAAAGAATTCCAACAGATTTGTCAGGCAAGATTTCCTATTAAGGAAACAACACTGACCTTGGCCTGTTTTATTATGTGCCTTCAAGTACCCTGAAACCTCATCATTAATAATCAACTCCATCATTCATAACCATGAAATTGGGCTAACTGGCCAATAATTTCCTCCTTTTTTTGTCTCACTCACTTCTTAAAGAGTGGAATAATACTTTCAGTTTTGCAGTCCTCTGGAACCATTCCATTCCAATTCAAGCCAGGTTTATTGTCATTTAACTATATACATGTATACTGCCAAATGAGACTATGTTTCTCCAAACCAGGGTGTAAAACACAGCAGGACACATAACACACATAATACATATTAATTTAGGAAAGTAAGGATAAAATCTACAAATAAATTACACATAAATAAACAAAGTAAAGTGCATAAATTAAATATTGTGAAGTACAGGACAGATTAACCGATAACACTTCAAATGCGATGCAGCAAGGATTCCAGAAGTCTATTGACCTGAGGAAAGAAACTATTTCCCATTATGACTGTTCTTGTTCTTGTAATGCCCCAGAGAGCTGTGGAAGCTACTACACTCAATAAATTCAAAACGGAGATAGACATTTTCCTGGATAAAAATGGCATTAGGGGATACGGTGAGCGAGCAGGTAAGTGGACATGAGGCTAGGTTTAGATCAGCCATGTGATCTCCTGGACCAGTTTTCGATAGCCTGGATGAGTCGGAGAGGAATTTTCCAGATTTTTTCTCCTCAATTGGCAACTCGGTTTTTTTTCCCCCGGGTGATCACATGGGTTTGGGCGGGATGAATAATAAAATAAGATGGGCGGCATGGTGCCCTGTTGGTTGGCACTGTTGCCTTGTGGGATTCGGTGAAAACTAGAGTTAAGATTGGATCAGCCATGATCTTGTTGAATGGCGGAGCAGGCTTGAGGGGCCGATTGGCCTACTCATGCTCCTATCTCTTATTTTCTTATGTTATGCACCAGAATCTCCAGCTTGATGGTAGAAAGTCAAAGAGGATGTTGTATGGATGGGTGGGATCTTGATAATACAAAAGGCCCTGCATATGCAAATTCCCTGAAAAATTTCTCCAAAGGATGGTAAGGAGACCCCTATGATCCTCTCAGCCATTCTCACAGTCCTTTGTAGGAACTTCCGGTCTGATGCTCAGTTACTCCCGTACCAGATGGAAATTCAGCATGTCAGGATGATCTCAATGGTGCTCCTGTAAAATTCAGTTAAGGTGGGAGTGGGAACCTCACTTGCCTCTGTCTCCTTAGGAAGTGGAGGCACTGCTGTGCCTTCTAGTTCAGGGAGGTGATATTAAGGGACCAGATGAGGTCATCCATGATGTGAACTCCCAGGAACTTGGTACACTTAACTCTCTATGGAGGCAACATTTATTCGCAGAGGAGGATCGTTCATCTGCAGTGTCCTGAAGACCACAATGATTTCCTTGGTCTTCTCCACGTTCATACTCAGGTCGTTCTCCTCACACCAAACCACAAGCCGCTCTACTTCCTCTCTGTACTCCGATTCATCATTGTTGTTGATGAAGCCGACCACTGTTGCATCATCCTGAAAACTGATGACACAGTTTGAGCTGAATCTTGCAACACAGTTATGTGTCAACAGTTTGAACAGCAGTGGGCTGAGCACAGAGCCCTGGGAGCACCAGTGCTTAGCATAATAGGACTAGAGACATTGCTGCCAACATGGACTGTGGCCTTTCTGTTAAGAATTCCTGTACTCAGTTACAGAGGGAGTTGTTGAGACCCAGTGATGACAGTTTCCCCACCAGTTTCTGGGGTACGATTGTGTTAAATGACAAACAGCAGTCTGGCATATAAGACCCCACTTCCCAGGTGGGACAGGGCAGAGTGGAGGTCAGGGGCTATTGTATCATCAGTGGATTAATTTGACCGATGATAGATAGATAGATAGATAGATAGATACTTTATTCATCCCCATGGGGAAATTCAACTTTTTTCCAATGTCCCATACACTTGTTGTAGCAAAACTAATTACATACAATACTTAACTCAGTAAAAAAAATATGATATGCATCTAAATCACTATCTCAAAAAGCATTAATAATAGCTTTTAAAAAGTTCTTAAGTCCTGGCGGTAGAATTGTAAAGCCTAATGGCATTGGGGAGTATTGACCTCTTCATCCTGTCTGAGGAGCATTGTATCGATAGTAACCTGTCGCTGAAACTGCTTCTCTGTCTCTGGATGGTGCTATGTAGAGGATGTTCAGAGTTATCCATAATTGACCGTAGCCTACTCAGCGCCCTTCGCTCAGCTACCAATGTTAAACTCTCCAGTACTTTGCCCACGACAGAGCCCGCCTTCCTTACCAGCTTATTAAGACGTGAGGCGTCCCTCTTCTTAATGCTTCCTCCCCAACACGCCACCACAAAGAAGAGGGCGCTCTCCACAACTGACCTATAGAACATCTTCAGCATCTCACTACAGACATTGAATGACGCCAACCTTCTTAGGAAGTACAGTCGACTCTGTGCCTTCCTGCACAAGGCATCTGTGTTGGCAGTCCAGTCTAGCTTCTCGTCTAACTGTACTCCCAGATACTTGAGCAAACTGAATCTAGTGACTCTTGAAAGATCATTATTAATGCCTCCACAATCTCTTCCGTTACCTTTTTCAGAACTCTGGGGTGTTGTCCATCTGGTGCGTCATCTATCTGGTGAACATGACTTATCTACCTTCTGACTTTTCAGCTCCACAAGTACCTTCTTCTTAGTAATGGCAACTACACCCCTGCCCCATTACACTCTCAAATCTTTGGCATGCTGCTAGTGTCTTCCACAGTGAACGCTGACACAAAATACTTATTCATTTAGTCATCATTTCCTTGTCTCCCATTACTACCTCTCCAGTGTCATTCTCCAGCTGTCTGATATTCACTCTTTCCTCTCTTTTGCCCTTTATGTATCTGAACATACTTTTGGTATTCTCTCTAATAATATTAGCTAGCTTCCCTTCATATTTCATCTTTTCTTTAATATGGCTTTTTAGTTGCCTTCTGCTGTTTTTTAAGAGCTTCCCAATCCTCTACCCTTTTATTTTTGCTGTATTATATGCCCTATCTTCTGGTTTTTAACTGTCTTTGACATGGTTGCATCATGCTCCCTTTAGAATACTTCTTTTTTGAGAGACATCAATCCTGCAGTGTCTGAACTGCTCCCAGCTACTGGTGCTCTAACATCATCCCAGCTAGTGACCCCTTCCACTCAGCTTTGGCCGGGTCCTCTCTCATGCCTCAGAATTTCCCTTTACTCCACTGTAAACTGAACTGTCAGAATGAGAATGGAGATTGGAATTAAAATGAGTGGCCACTGGGAATTCCTGCTTTTGGCAGATGGAACAAAGATGTGCCACAAAGCAGTTCCCCAATCTACGTCCGGTCTCACCCGTGTAGAGGAGACGGCACCAAATGCACCGGACACCGTAAACCACCCCAACAGATTCATGAGTGAAATCTTGCCTCGCCTGGAAGGACTGGTCCTTTCCTGAATGGAGGTGAGATGAGGAGGTGAATGGGCAAGTGTAGCCACTTCTTCCACTTGCAGGGATAAGTGCCATAAGGGAGATTAGTGGGGAAGGAAGAATGGACAAGGTAATCACAGAGGGATTGACCCCTGCAGAAAGCAGAGAGTGAGGGTGGGAGGGAGATGTCTGGTGGTTAGATCTCGTTGAAGAAATTGAAGGTGTGCTAGATGTGAAGTCTCATAGGATGGTAGGGGAACAAGGGGAACTCTTTCCCTGTTGAGGCGGTGGAAAGTTGGGGTGAGGTTTCCTTCTTCTCCGGCCCTTTAACTTCTCCACCTATCATCTGCCATCTTCTTACTTTATTCCTGCCTCCCCTACCCACCTGGCTTCACCTATCACTTTCTAGCTTGTACTCCTTCCTCTGCCCCCACCTTCTTATTCTGGCATCTACCCCCTTCCTTCCCAGTCCTGGTGAAGGCTTTTGGTCTGAAACATTGACAGTTTATACATTTCCATAGATGCTGCCTGACCTACTGAGTTCCTCCAATTTGGTTAACAAATTTTACTTTGTGGTTAGAATATGATTTCTTCTCACATGCAAATCCAGCACTTTGCACTATGCAATGCTGAGATGCCAGTTTCTTCTCTTGCCCTCTGTTCACACAGAGTTCCCTGTCTCAGGCATGTCACGGTTTGGGGAATAATAAATGCAATCCCAGCAGTTCAGAAACATTTATCACACAAAATCAGAGACACAGGAGATTCTGCAAAATGCTGGAAGATCTCAGCAGCTCAGGGAGCATCTATGGAGGAAAATGAAAAGGAAAATGATGTTTTGGCTAAGAGCCCTGTTGAAGGGTCTCAGTCTGAAATGTCGACTCTTTATTTCCCTACATAGATGCTGTCTGACCTGCTGATCTCACCCAACATTGTGATATATTGCAATGGGTTGGATCAGCTGATCAGACCAGCTCATGCACCAACCTTCAGTGGCACTAACCTGTCGCATCCCAACCAGATCCCAGCAACCCCAAATCCCCAATTTCACTATGCCCCACATTGCCTGCAGGCTGCTGGACCATGCACTGAGGTCACACCACCAGCACTGCATTAACAGTATTTTACATTTCATGTTAGCCAAAGTTACTTCACAAGTTTTACATTCATGAATGTTCACTAATCAGTGCCAATTAAAAATAGTTGAGATGTATTTAAATATATTTCAAAAATAGCAGAAAATGTATTAAAAACCTCACACTATTTTAATAAAATATAAATAATCTAAAGTGTAATAAAGTCAACTAAAAACGTACCTTTTTAAAGGGTATAAGACTAAATCTTGCCAAAAACATTTTCTTGGACAGCAATATGTAAACAACAAAGCTTCTTTACATTACTCTAGAGATAACCTCCTCAGATTCATGTTTGAACTAAAGAGAACAAAGCTTCTTGGTGTTTTCTAACCCGTTAGTGTCCCTTATCATTACTAATAAAGCCAGTAGTGAGCCAGCTACTGGGTTATTGACTGAGAAATGGTCTGTGGCTGTCAAAAGAATTTGAACGAAACCACCATTACGTCGACCTCTTTTACTCATTATAGATGTCAGATGTTGTTATCCAGAGTTTGCAGGGTGCCGTCAAAACATGAATCAATTCAGCTACTGGAGTACTTGAGGATTTGGGGGGAACCATTCTATCCATGAAAGGCGTTGTCTTAGTCACCTGTGACATACCACCCTAATACTTCCAAGTAAGTACTTGCAATCTGTCGATCTTATATAGTATTTGCATTTCTAGCTTACTGTTTTAGCTACTTTACCACATTACCATGAAGAATTCAAAGCCAGCCACGGAGTATTGCAAATAGACTTATCAACATCACACGTCCTGTTATTGTTTGGAACGTGATATATTTCACGGCAGGATCTGTACTGATCTGAAGCTGTACAGTTCAGATGCAACTTTGAATTGGCCGGGATAGATGAGAGTCGACCTTACTGTGATGATGGTGCTTGTGCTTCAATCTATCAAGTAACAGAGGACAGTACTGAACAAATGGACCATGATTTCTGTCTTCAGGCGAGTTGAGCTGTTAATGGATGGAATTGCAGGAGTCTGGGTTTCACCTCATTTATGTCAAAGATAATGGAACAATGTCACTGAAGGCCAATAACTGGAAGAGCAGTGAGGAGCAAAGTATCAGCAAGTTCTGAATTATGGAGACTCCCAGCCTCCTGGACGGCCACATCTGCACCAGGTGCGTCGAGCTGCAGCTCCTTAGGGACCATGTTAGGGAACTGGAGATGCAGCTCGATGACCTTGGTCTGGTCACTGAAAGTGAGGAGGTGATAGAGAGGAGCTATAAGCAGGTAGTCACACCAGGGCCTGGGGTGACAGATAAGTGGGTAACAGTCAGGAGAGGGAAGGGCAGGAATCAGATGCTAGAGAGCACCCCTGTGGCTGTACCCCTTGACCATACGTATTCCTGTTTGAGTACTGTTGGGGAGGGCGGCCTACCTGGGGGAAGCAACAGTGGCTGTACCTCTGGCACAGAGTCTGGCCCTGTGGCTCAGAAGGGTAGGGAAAGGAAGAGGTTGACAGCAGTGATAGGGGACTCTCTAGTTAGGGGGTCAGACAGGTGATTTTGTGGATGCAGGAAAGAAGCGCAGATGGTAGTTTGCCTCCCTGGTGCCAGGGTCTGGGTTGCTTCTGATCACGTCCACAATATCCTGAAGTGGGAGGAGAAAAGCCAGAGGCCATGGCACATATTGGTAGCAACGACACAGGCAGGAAAACGGAGGAGGTCCTGAAAGAAGACTACAGGGAGTTAGGAAGGAAGTTGAGAAGCAGGACCACAAAGGTAGTAATCTCGGGATTACTGCCTGTGCCATGTGACAGTGAGTATAGAAATAGAGTGAGGTGGAGGATAAATGCATGGCTGAGGGATTGGAGCAGGGGGCAGGGATTCAGATTTCTGAATCATTGGGACCTCTTTTGGGACAGGAGTGACCTGTACAAAAAGGACAGGTTGCACTTGAATTCCAGGGGGACCAATATCCTGGCGGGGAGGTTTGCTAAGGATATTGGGGGGAGTTTAAACTAGGATTTCTGGGGGATGGGAACCAAACTGAAGAGATGGAGGAAGAGGTGGTTGGCTCACAAATAGGGAAAGCTTGGAGACAGTGTGAGAGGGAGGATAGGCAGGTGATAGAGAAGGGACGTGCTCAGACCGATGGTTTGAGATGTGTCTATTTTAATGCAAGGAGTATTAAAAACAAAGCGGATGAGCTTAGAGCATGGATCAATACTTGGAGCTATGATGTGGTGGCCATTACAGAGACTTGGATGGCTCAGGGACAGGAATGGTTACTTAGAGCGCCAGACTTTAGATACAGTGTATTTCAGAAAGGACAGGGAAGGAGGCAAAAGAGGTGGGGACGTGGCACTGTTGATCAGAGATAGTGTCACAGCTGCAGAAAAGGAGGAAGACATGGAGGGATTGTCTATGGAGTCTCTGTGGGTGGAAGTTAGGAACAAGAAGGGGTCAATAACTCTACTGGGTGTTTTTTATAGACCACCCAATAGTAACAGAGACATCGAGGAGCAGATAGGGAGACAGATTGTGGAAAGGAGTAATAATAACAGGGTTGTCATGGTGGGAGATTCTAATTTCCCAAATATCAATTGGCATGTCCCTGAAGCAAGGGGTTTAGATGGGGTGAAGTTTGTTAGGTGTGTTCAAGAAGGTTTCTTGACACAGTATGTAGATAAGCCTACAAGAGGAGAGGCTGTATTGATTTGGTATGGGGAAATGAACCTGGTCAGGTATCAGGTCTCTCAGTGGGAGACCATTTTGGAGATAGTGATCACAATTCTTTCTTCTTATCATAGCACTGGAGAGGAATAAGAACAGACAAGTTAGGAAAGTGTTTAATTGGAGTAAGGGGAAATATGAAGCTATCAGGCAGGAGCTTGGAAGCATAAATTGGGAATAGATGCTCTCAGAGAAATGTACGGAAGAAATGTGGCAAATGTTCAGGGGATATTTGCGGGAGATTCAGCGTAGGTACATTCCAATGAGACAGGGAAAGTATGGTAGGTTACCAGAACCATTGCGTACAAAGGCTGTTGTAAATCTAGTCAAGAAGAAAAGAAGAGCTGACAAAAGGTTCAAAAAGCTAGGAAATGATAGAGGTCTAGAAGTTTATAAGGCTAGCAGGAAGGAGCTGAAGAAAGAAATTAGGAGAGCCAGAAGGGGCCATGAGAAGGCCTTGGCAGACAGGATTAAGGAAAACCCCAAGGCATTCTACAAGTATGTGAAGAGCAAGAGCATGAGAGAATAGGACCAATCAAGTGTGACAGTGGAAAAGTGTGCATGGAACCGGAGGAGATAGCAGAGGTACTTGATGAGCACTTTGCTTCAGTCTTCACTACGAAAAAGGATCTTGGCAATTGTAGGGATGACTTACAGCAGACTGAAAAGTTTGAACATGTAGATATTAAGAAAGAGGATGTGCTGGAGCTTTTGGAAAGTGTCAAGTTGGATAAGTCACCGGGACCAGACAAGATGTACCCCAAGCTACTGTGGGAGGCGAGGGAGGAGATTGCTGAGCCTCTGGTGATGAACTTTGCATCATCAATGGGAACAGGAGAGGTTCCAGAGGATTGGAGGGTTGCACATGTTGTTCCATTATTCAAGAAAAGGAGTAGAGATAGCCCAGGAAATTATAGACCAGTGAGTCTTACTTCACTGGTTGGTAAGTTGATGGAGAAGATCCTGAGAGGCAGGATTTATGAACATTTGGAGAGGCATAATATGATTAGGAATAGTCAGCATGGCTTTGTGAAAGGCAGGTTGTGTCTTAAGAGCCTGACTGAATTTTTTGAGGATGTGACTAAACACATTGATGAAGGTAGAGCAGTAGATGTAGTGTATATGGATTTCAGCAAGGCATTTGATAAGGTACCCCATGCAAGGCTTTTTGAGAAAGTAAGGAGGCATGGAATCCAAGGGGACATTGCTTTGTGGATCCAGTACTGGCTTGCCCACAAAAGGCAAAGAGTAGTTGTAGATGGGTCATATTCTGCATGGAGTTCAGTGGCCAGTGGTGTGCCTCAGGGATCTGTTCTGGGACCCCTACTCTTAGTGATTTTTATAAATGAGCCTGATGAAGAAGTGGAGGAATGGGTTAGTAAATTTGCTGATGACACAAAGGATGGAGGTGTTGTAGATAGTGTAGAGGGCTGTCAGAGGTTACACCAGGATGCAAAACTGGGCTGAGAAGTGGCAGATGGAGTTCAACCCAGATAAGTGTGAGTGGGTTCACTTTGGTAGGTCAAATATGATGGCAGAACATAGTGTTAATGGTAAGACTCTTGGCAGTGTGGAGGATCAGAGGGATCTTGGGGTCTGAGTCCATTGGACACTCAAAGCTGCTGCGCAGGTGGACTCTGTGGTTAAGAAAGCATACGGTGTATTGGCCTTCATCAATCGTGGAATTGAATTTAGGAGCCGAGAGGTAATGTTGCAGCTCTATAGAACCCTGGTCAGACCCCTCTTTGAGTACTGTGCTCAGTTCTGGCCACCTTACTATTGGAAGGATCTGGAAACCATAGAAAAGGTGCAGAGATTTACAAGGATGTTGCCTGGATTGGGGAGCATGCCTTATGAGAATAGATTGAGTGAACTTGGCCTTTTTCCCTTGGAGTGACCTGATAGAGGTGTATAAGATGTTGAGAGGCATCGATCATGTGGATAGTGAAAGGCCTTTTCACAGGGCTGAAATGGCTGGTATGAGGGGGCACAGTTTTAAGGTCCTTGGAAGTAGGTACAGAGGAGATATCAGGGGTAAGTTTTTTTACGCAGAAATAGTGAGTGCATAAAATGGGCTGCCAGCAACAATGGTGGAGGCAGATGCGATAGGGTCTTTTAAGAGACTCAGAAAAATGGAGGGCTATGGGCAACCCCAGGTAATTTCTCGGGTAAGTACTTTGTACATGTTCAGCACAGCTTTGTGGACCGAAGGGCCTGTGTTGCACTGTAGGTTTTCTATGTTTCTGTTTTTGAGTTGGCAGGCCAGTCAGACACATTATCTACTACTATTTAATAATTCTTTTCTCCATCAAAAGGCAACGTGTTCATGTTCCTTTGACAGACGTGCTCTATCCACGTTCCTGTTCCACATCTGCCCATACTTACTTGTGAAGTGTTGAGTAACCAGCCATCTGTCCCAGTGAAGTATACATATCTGTGCTACTGTCTGGTCTGAGTTACTCTCAGGACAGAGCACAATCATCATCTCTGAGGCCTCATCACCCACCTAATCTACTGAAACCGACTGCACACAGGGAAATCCTCTGGAGATGAAAGACCTGAATCAGTAATAGTAAGAGTGTACAAGGCATCATATTTCACTCACTGCTGAAACTCTCAATATACCCTCTGTAATACAGATGCCTTTGATTTTGTGTGCAAAGTCAGCTGTCAGCACTTGCAGCCAAAGCTGCTCTAAATTTTCTGCAATTTTCAAGATTCTGCAGCAGCTGGAAATCCAAAGCAACACAAAACGAACACTGGAGGAACTCAGCTGGTCAGGCAGCGTCTCTGCAGAAGAATAAAAAGTTGAGGTTTTGGGTCAAGACCCTATGCCAGGTCCCGATGAGGGAATGTGAGATGTGATATGCTGGAGCTGGATTGAGAGGGCAGACTGACGACATAGGTGATCAAGCTACAACATCATCTTTCCTGACTGGTTACACCATTGGTCTGTTTCCTGGATTAATCAAGAAGCACATGGCTGCTGTTGGCCTTGGTGCTGCTTCAGCTGAGCCTTCTTGATATAAGATTAATATATAAGATTATACATATTATACTATACATATAAGATTATTAAGGGATTGGACACGCTAGAGGCAGGAACCATGTTCCTGATGTTGGGGGAGTCCAGACCCAGAGGCCACAGTTTAAGAATAAGGGGTAGGCCATTTGGAACAGAGTTGAGGAAAAATTCTTTCACCCAGAGAGTTGTGGATCTATGGAATGCTCTGCCTCAGAAGGCAGTGGAGGCCAATTCTCTGGATGCTTTCAAGAAAGAGTTAGACAGAGCTCTTAAAGATAGTGGAGTCAAGGGATATGGCAGGAGAAGACAGGAACAGGGTACTGATTGTGCATGATCACATTGAATGGCGGTGCTGGCTTGAAGGGCCGAATGGCCTACTCCTGCACCTATTGTCTATTGTCTATTATCAGTTGCTTGGCTCTCTCTCCTGTTGTTAAAACAACCTTAACTTCCGCAGACTTGCCCCACTGCATTAGTTTTTCATGCCCAGAATGAACCCAGTTAATCTCTCCAGCACTTCTCCAGGGCCTTCATATTCTTCCTAAAATTAATTAGATTCTAAAAGTATAGAAAAAATTATGCAACAGACAAGAATTTATGATAACAAGTGTTGTATGCTCATTATAAAAACACAATCAAAGAAAATTTATGTAATCAGTCCTTTCAATCAATCATCCTAGTTCCATCTTCCAGCACTTGTTCTGTAACCCTGCAGGTCATGGCTGCTCAAACATACATCCGTGCATCTTTAAAGAGGGTTCGGCTTCTGTCATTCTTTCAGGCAATCAGATCCAAACCTGCTTTACCCTCTGTGTGAAAACCTATCTCCTTATATCTCTTCTAGACCATCTACCACACTTAGACACCTCTACTGGTAACATGGGCACTTTGCCACATATAAAACCTCTCATGGTTTTACATCTTAATGCCTCCCATTAACCACATCTGTTTCCAAAACAATAACACCGGTTTGTCTAATCTCTCTTCACAGGCATGATTTTCCAGTCCAGGCAACATCCTGTGTCTTTTCTAGAGTGATCACAAAATTTCTTTGGGAATTGGAAATATCAACAAGTGGAATAAATTTTCATGCAGCAAATCTAAAATTGTCCTTGATAATTTCAGCTGAAGGCACTGGCTTAATTGGGCACAACTAATATTCAGGAAGGTTAAGTATTTACACAACTGTGCAAAAGTCTGAGGAACATATAGCTAGGGTGCCTACGAGTTTTGCAGAGTTCTGTATTTTCTGGAAACGGTGAAGGAAGGGTGTGGGACAGGTGGCAGAGCAGGAGTGCCAGGGATGGGGGTTGGCAAAGGTGCAGACACACCCAGCCTTGAAACACCAGTCAAGGTCATTTGATTCCAGACAATTGGTTCATTGACCATTACAGAATGTCTCTCTGCTGCTTCCTGCTCCACCCCTTCTCCCTTCCCCTTTTCCCAAACAGAATTCACCTCTCGCTGCCCCCTTCCCACTCTCAGTCCACAATAGAGACCCATACCAGAATCAGTCAGGTTTATTATCACTCACTTATATCATGAAAGTTTTTCTTGCAGCAACAGTACAGTACAATACATAAAAATTACTGAAGTATTGTGCAAAAGTCTTAGGCACCCTATCTATATACATGTGCCTAAGACATCTTGCAAAGTCCTGTACTTCCTTGTGTTGGTTCCCTTAGTTGGCCTTTTACTGACATTCAGCTCAGAGCATCAGTGAAGTCACACAGTATCATACAAAATGCTGCAGTTCTTTCCTTTGCCACATGTGAGTGCTGCAAGCAAACATAAATCCATCAACGTAGATGTTCAGATGTGATTCATTGTGGAGTGTTAACATTACAGAATATTCCCTGCCATTGTGTTATCATGCAAATATTGCATGATCAAATATATAGGAATCATCGAAAATCTCTCTGAAAGTCTCTACAATATTACATGTTCCCCACTGATTCTTGAGAATTTGGATAAAACAGGTTTGAATTTTGAAAAAAAAAATTTAAATGTTAAGAAATCTAAACTTATATGTTTATAGAAAAAGGTCTCAGCAATCAAGCAATATTTCGGTGCAACCTCCTGATTTTGTAATTTTTTCATAAAATATGTGTTTTTCCTGTCATTACTGTCAAAACAGTCAGACACGATAAAAAGCTAATTATTCCTATTTATTTAGTCCACCCTCCACCTGGCCCTAACCCACCCGGACAAAAAAGACACATATGTTCAGATGCTGTTCATAGACTTCAGTTCAGCATTCAACACAATCATCCCTCAGAAACTGATTGGAAAGCTGAGCCTACTGGACAACTGGATCCTAGACTTCCTGACTGGGAGACCTCAGTCAGTCCGGATCAGGAGCAGCATCTCCAACACCATCACACTGAGCTCGGAGCCCCCCCCAGGGCTGTGTGCTCAGTCCACTGCTGTTCACTCTGCTGACCCACGACTGTGCTGCAACACACAGCTCGAACCACATCATCAAGTTCGCCGATAACACGACCGTGGTGGGTCTCGTTAGCAAGAACGACGAGTCAGCATACAGAGAGGAGGTGCAGCGGCTAACGGACTGGTGCAGAGCCAACAACCTGTCTCTGAATGTGAACAAAACAAGAGAGATGGTTGTTGACTTCAGGAGGGCACGGAGCGACCACTCCCCGCTGAACTCCTCGGTAGAGGTCGTGAAGAGCACCAAATTTCTTGGTGTTCACCTGGCGGAGAATCTCACATGGTCCCTCAACACCAGCTCCATAGCAAAGAAAGCCCAGCAGCGTCTCTACTTTCTGCGAAGGCTGAGGAAAATCCATCTCCCTCCCCCCATCCTCATCACATTCTACAGGGGTTGTATTGAGAGCATCTTGAGCAGCTGCATCACTGTCTGGTTTGGAAATTGCACCATCTTGGATCGCAAGACCCTGCAGCAGATAGTGAGTTCAGCTGAGAAGACCATCGGGGTCTCTCTTCCCACCATCACAGACATTTACACTACACGCTGCATCCGCAAAGGAAACAGCATTATGAAGGACCCCACACACCCCTCATACAAACTCTTTTCCCTCCTGCCGTCTGGGAAAAGGCTCCAAAGCATTCGGGCTCTCACGACCAGACTATGTAACAGTTTCTTCCCCCAAGCTATCAGACTCCTCAACAGCCAGAGCCTGGACTGACACCTTGCCCTATTGTCCTGTTTATTATTTATTGTAATGCCTGCACTGTTTTTGTGCACTTTATGCAGTCCAGTGTAGGTCTGTAGTCTAGTGTAGCTTTCTCTGTGTTGTTTTTTTTTAAGTAGTTCAGTCTAGTTTTTGTACTGTGTCATGTAACACCGTGGTCCTGAAAAACATTGTCTCATTTTTACTATGTACTGTACCAGCAGTTATGGTCGAAATGACAATAAAAGTGACTTGACTTGACTTGACTTATATAGATTTAGAACTTTTAAATCATTGTGTCTACACCATAGGTACACATATATGCCGTTAAATGTTGAATATTCACTTTGTTCATTTCTTATACTATTTCACGTGTACTCCTTTAAAAACTCTTACATCATGCAACTTTTATCATTAGCATTAAATATACAAAATAATAATTTTGGACATAAAAAACACATTTTTAATTTTAAAGGGACAATTACTTTAATAAATCAACTGCTTTGGAGGAACAGATTGTAAGCATCCACGAGGAAATCTGCAAATGCTGGATATTCAAACAACACACACAAAATGCCGATGGAACACAGCAGGAGAGGCAGCTTCTATAGGGAGAAGCACTGTCGACGTTTCGGGCCGAGACCCTTTGTCAGGACATTATAGAGCGCACCTGATTTTAAGCCGCTGGCTCTAATTTTAGAAATAAAATCATTTTTTTAATTGTAAAGGCCGCACCGGATTTTAGGCCGCACCGGATTTTCGGCCGCAGGTGTCCCACGTTGTAATATGAGATATTTACACAGAAAGATATTACACGTGAGGATTTTTTTAACTTTTAATTAAATCCATATGGTAACAAAAACAAATACATATTGCAAATGCTTTTTTTCGAACCGTGCCCGTACGCGGCTACTTTTAAATATACGTTGCGTATACTTCTTTACTGAACAACATTCCAATATCTCCTAACGACTGGTAAAAAATATATATACTGCAGCCTACCAGGAAAAGTTATTGATACCTTTAACTTAAAAGCAGAGTTCGCTCAGATCCAAAGCCGCTCGCGTAATGCGCTCCCCCCTCCTTTCCGTTTCATCGCAAACGGCATTTTCCCACAAGACACCGCGAAACCGGGTGTGTCGTCATAGCATCCCGCGATGTAGTACAGAAAACAAATATAGTTTAAACTAAGTAGGGTAGGTAGCACAATGCTTCGAGTGTTTTCCATGTTGATGAGGGTGAGTACAAATGACTGATTTACAATAATTTAATTGTGAAAGTGCGCTTGATTTATCGTACAATTTCATTGGACCTCTGTGAACTACTCATCAATTTTATTGGTCTACTGTTACGAGGCAAAATGTTTACGAGGCGGCATGAAAAAAACCATGCATTAGCCGCTTCGGATTATTGGCCGCAAAGTTCAAAGCTGTTCAAAATGTGGGAAAAAAGTAGCGGCTTAAAATCCGGAATCTACGGTAATTTAAAACAAAGGAAGTTCCATCTGACGGTGGTGGCCTAACTACAACAAACAATTCCAACCTTTTCACCACTCGTCAATGCTTCCTCGCTTAACAACTTTATTTAAAAATTTGGTACAACAAATAACAATTTTTCATGTACATTTTATCCTTCTGTAAATATTAGCAACAATGGTAAACAGCAAAATAAAAACTGTAGTACAACTGCAATGTTCAAGTATAAACAGCAGAAAACACACCAGGAACTACAAAAAAAATTCCATCCATTTCTGGGCTTGACGATCTTCGAAAACGTTCAGTCAGCTTTATCAGGAAGTAGACGATTAGTATGCTCCTCCTCTATGAAGTCCATGACTTCAGCAGACAGTCGGTAGATCTCCCTCGCCCTGCTTGCAAGACATGGTGATGATGGCTCCATCAGTTTGACCAGAATATCTTCAACTGGTATGAAGCACGTATCTTTTCCACCTGGTTTTGGATGGAAGCACGTGCTGGGCCCATGAGGGTGGAAAAACTCCACTTGCCCATCTTGATGATGAGCATCCCTTGCTTACCACCAATTTTGGTCATAAATGACCGCAAGCCAATCTGCACAATTAACGACACCAGCAGATATATCTGTCGTAGTCCCGTAAGGACCACGGTGGAGTTCCTGCTCCATTTCCTCCATCAGCATTGCCAAAGGCCCTCTGTTCTTTCCCATAGTGGGAGGGCCATCATTCTCCTCAGCCTGTACCCTGGCACTTGTATTTTCAGTCAACTGAAATGTTGTTGGGCTGAAACACTGGCACATCAGTGGCTCACATGACAATGATCTGCAATGGATGCTGTTTCCGTAAGATATGACCTGATGGATTTTCCTCGTTGCTGGTGCAGGCTTTAGTGGTTGAGAAAGGAGCGCATCATATGTCTGCATGTCACCTTCAGCAATATGATAGAGCTGAGAACTGCAAAGGTTTCTCCCAAATTTTGCTTCCCTGTAGCATCTGCTCTGATTTTTTTTCTTGGTGATTCTTGTGTTCTTTTAATTTCTAGTTTGCTCTTGTCGCCAACACTTTGTCAGTTTGTTCCTATATTTTATTATCTCTTGAAGTTTATTTTTCAAAGCTTTCATCTCTCTCAAGAATCTTTCTCTTGTTTTCTTTCTTTCCCTTTCCCCTGCTATAGACTGCCGACTGTGAGCTGGCTCCTGTGCAGTCTGATCCAATGGACTATCTGGGGGAGTTTCTGGGCCCTTTCTCTTATGCTCTCTTGACTCTTGCTGTCTACGTTTCCACACCTTTCTCTTACTCCTCTTTCCCCTTTCATTCAAATCACTGATAGTTTTTATTTTCCCATCCTCTACTCTTTTCTTCCATCTTTGCTTTTCCTTTCTTGGGTATTCCTCCTTTAACTCTGGCTTACTATATATTTTCTCTCTCCGCTTTTTTGTATTCCCTGTTCCTTCCCCTTCACTCCTCCACTGAAAGCTGCTGCCTAGCCATAACTTCCTAAAGTACATAAAAGGAAGGTCAGAATTTAATGGAATTACTATGAAATTATGCAAAATTACTATGAATTTAATCATGTTTAATTTGGTAAAATTTTATAAAATGCTTATGAAATGGTGCAACTAAATTCATTTATGATTTTAGTCATAAATGAATAGTGAATAGTGAATAATGAATAATAAATAGTCATTTAGTCATAAATTTTAGTCAGGCCTAAAATTCATTTATGATTTTAGTCATTGGGGATACATATAGTAAGGAAATATTGTAGGCCTGTGTGTGGAAGAAATAAAGGGGAAATTATGTATATTATAAATAAAGAGGTTAATGAAACATTACAAGCCATATTACCATTTATTGTGATCATAAGTTATATTCAAGCCTCCACTGAGGATGATTTGGATGTTTTTGCCAGCACCATCAAACTATGTATCACCACTGTCAGACAGAAAATCTGACGGTGGTGACAAAAACACATTTTTTTACATGACATGCATGAGTTGTATACAGGAACCATCTTGTTTTCGTTTTCCCTCTGTTGCTAGCTGCCTCTGGCCTCTACTTAAAATGTATAAATATATGTCATAATTTAAAGTAATTACTCCTATACATAAGAGACTGCAGTAGCAACATCAATAAATATGTAAAAATTATTGAAAAAGTAGCAAACTTACAGGAGCATGTTTGACCTTGTTGCATTTAGCATATGTGGAGGGTGGAAATGGGGTCCTCGGGAATATAGTTGACCATGTGGTTGCCTAATTTTATTGCTTTTTTTAAATAAATATCTGATGATGTTGACAAAAACTTGGGACACATTTTGAGCAACCACAAAATAAGAGCAAATAGTGTTAAAAATTTACTGCTTTTAGTTTTAAAGAGGTTTTTCACTCTACTCTTTCATCTGGCATAAATATTATACATTTTAAATGATTTTCACACACTTTTATCAAATTGAAATGATAATCTCTTGTCTGAGGACAACTGATTTTGTGGGTACTGGACTATCATATAATCATATAATTTAAAAAAAATTAAAAACAAACAGATGCAAAAATGTTGCATTTGTGCAAAAGACCCTCAGATGATCAACCCTGATTATTTTAAATAAGAAAATGTTATTCATGTTCAACGGAATTAGCACTTTTCTTAGTGGGACACGTTTTCACCAAAGTCTCAAGAATAGGTGCCCCATTATCTCATGACAATATTTTAGACTATCATTCATATTAGATTTTTTCTAAACCATAATTAATATACTGTAATTAATATTTTTCTAATTGGGCACCGAAAAATGTAAAACACTATCAACATCTCCCTAAACAATCACTGCACATTAAAGGTCACAAAATATACAGAGCAAAAAGCTACTTCTTCATATCAATGTTATGTTTTTGGCTGGGAGCAATATCTTGCATTCATTACATTTTAAATATAAATGATCCGATTCTGTGTAATGTTATGTCTCAAAGCAGAAATAATAGTGCCCAAAATTACCTGTCCATGATTGTAATAACAATAAGCTAACCATAGAGTTTTGAATTTAGCTTATGAACGAAGCTTTGAGTTTGAATATTAGTCCTCATTAGTTCACATGATTTGAATTCTACAGCAGCCCACATTGTACACGCCCCCGTAATGTAAATTGATCATGCATGCAACTCTACAGCTTGTTGCTTCCTTTGACCTCCCACACTTTCACAGGTCCAGGACTACTTCCAGACTTACTTGTCACAAAACAACTTGCTGTCGTTGAAATGATCTCATCAATGCCATTGCATTGCAGAAGATGACTGTACTAATCAAGAATATTCCCATATATTTAGTCAAAAATGGACTGTTTCTACAATAATAGCAAAATTAGACGGAACATACAGATTTATTTTCCATTTTTCATGAATGTTCGATAATTTTTGTTGTTCCATTCATTAAAAAGGTAAATTGATCCATCCATTCATCAATCTGGACTCAGGGCCCATTATCAGTCTCTTGCAGTGAGGAGCCTAACACCTCCTACAGTGATCAGCATAGCTTGAAAGGAATCTATTTGCATAGTTTTGGTATGATGCACGCAAAGCAAAGAGATGCTGATTTACAGGAATTCAGCTTTCTTCAGCATCCAAGTGTTGGCATTAAAATATATTCAGGGCATGGTCACTGGGGCCAAAAAGTTATCTTGCTCATCATCCACACCCAAGTACCTGCCGTCTGAACATGTGCCTTAAGTTCTATCTTTCCAGAAACAAAGTAAGTTGATCCTTGAACCAATCCACACAGATAAATTAATGGCCAAATTTTAAAATGTATTCAACAGTCCTATTTTATATTGGATGTGTAACATCCTGGTCTCCTTGGCTGCGTAAGTCTAGGGAAGCAACCTCCGGCCCCACCAAACTCCTGAGGCTGAGGGGCACCAAACTCCTGAGGCTGAGGGGCACCAAACTCCTGAGGCTGAGGGGCACTCAATCCCACCCCAAACCCCTGTGTCACTTGCTACCCTGTTACAAATTAATGCTACGAAATAACAGACGGTACACTGCAAACGATTAAAGGAATTATATTTATGAATCTTAACTAAAGTGTTAGTAACAATAACAAAAAAGGGCTCATTCTACTTAAACAGTTAAATGCACACAAATAGAAAATCATCTTGAACTTCTCTGTCACTCATGCGCTGGGCTCTCGGTCAACGTGAAAGCACACACCGCCTTCCGAACATCACTTGCAATGCAATTCAAACAAGCGGGTTTCCCACCGGATCATACACTATGACCAGTTCTCCCCAGCGTCTTCTCTCTTCATCGCCTCTCAAACAACAGTTCCAAGCCCAACCTTCATGTCCCTCACCAGAGAAACCTCCCCTTTATCCGACCATCCTAACTGGATGGCAGACATTTCTCCAATCTCTTACCTTCAACAGTAACCCAAAAATAAGCTGAAAACAAGCAGCTGGCACAGAAGAGCACAAAATGAAATATGTACAGCATAACAGTAAAAAATATGAACCAGGGCATTACAGATGGAAAGGCCCCACTCGACTTGCTGGTCATATTTAACTGCATATTGAGCTCCTGGCCATTATAAAAGAATTACAGGAACTTATATCCTTAGAAGTCTCAAATGGTTTAGTGAGATTTCCTCATAACCTTATATTTTCCAAAGATATTATTCCACTTACCATCACACATCTTCAGGGTCTACAATGATCTTTATTGCTTGCCTCTGTATCATCACAAGGGTCATTACATCAGTCTACCATTTTAATTAGTGTACGCCAAAGCCTACTAAAATACCATTTAGAAATAAATACAGCCCATTTTAGTCCATTCAAACTTGCAATCCAGCAATGCATTTTTAAAGTAACTGACATCTTATCCAACTTTTTCTTTTAAATAAATGAGTACGTTGATAAATCCAAGATACAGGAGTGAAATCAGCAGGTCAGGCAGCATCCATGGAAAGGAATAAAGAGTCAACGGCCCAAATCAATTCTCTCCACAGCTGCTGCCTGACCTGTTAAGTCCCTCCAGCATTTTGTGTTTGTTACTCTGGATTTCCAGCATCTGCAGAATCTCTTGTGTTTCTAATACATTGATAAATCTGAGTTGCACTTCAGCGTGAAGCCTCTGTTTTTAATTTCCCCCAGCAGCAGGCCTGGAAGGTACCAAAATAAACCTTGAACCCCACATGGAGTGGGGGTGGGGGGAATGGTAGCATGGAGTTTGTGAAGGAAGTGTATGGAAGGGAACTTTGATCTGTGGCTGTTCTCCAAATCATTTAAACATTTAAAGTCGCAACTTGCAGTTTATTTCTGCAGGCGCATGGGACCGATAGGCAATTTCTGTGATATCACTTGCAAACTGTTATTCCGTAAGCAAGGTCTCGTGTTTGAAGTTGATCATATTTTAGGAAAACACATAAATAAGAAAAAATCATAAAGAAAACTAGAAATATGCTTTGTTTTTCTGTATCTAACAGTGCCCTATTATCAAGAACTGCATATATATTCTAGACTGGCATGTGTGAACAGAATGTAGGAACATTTTTGTGACTATGATCGAAGTCACCGAAGAGACGCTGAAGCTGGTGATATAGATGTCTCTATTCAGTACAGCAAGCAGGCATCATTCTGGAGACACCCCCGTAAGAGCTCACAAACTCAAAGTACTTCCCATTTTATACTCTTAAGATCTATGGTAACAGTAGGTGATTCAATACATTTTCAATGGTTACAATGATATTATTTCCTTCACTATTTTGGGTTGACAATGCTTCTTTGAATTCCGTATCTACAGTGACACACATCTCTGAAAGTTCAAACATCTTTGTCACAAAATAATTCACACAAATAGTCTATAAGCTACTGGGGGCAGAAATCCCTAACACCCAAAATTAATGCTGTTAGGGCTCTCACTAAGTAAACAAATATCATATCACACAGAAAACTATTGATTGACAGACCCATGACCATGTTTGACATGCTAAGTGACAGCATCCACCTGGTTTGCAAGTTTAAACTCAGTCACAACGGTGCAAATAACTTAGCCCATGTTGCCTGGTTTTATGCAGGCCAATTAACACAGCCACATTGTCTTAACATTTGGTTCATGCATATGCAAACATCCATTGGCCACCATTTGCAGACTGTCACTCAGTCTTTTAACTTCAGTATACTGATTCCAATTTACAATAAAAACTGAAGGCTAATTGCAAATTTCCTGAACTTATTTACATTTACAATAAGAACTGAAGCCTGGTTCTGGTTTGAATTAATATCTGCTATATTTATATAACTCCAGAGAAGTTCAAGGTAAATTTACTACCAAAGTACATACGTATATGTCACCATATATGACCCAGAGATTCATTTCCTTGTGGGGATTCACAATAGAACCAATAAAAGAACAGTCCAACAGCCCACAAGTATATCAATCAAACAATCAAAATGCAAAAGACAACAAACTGTGCAAAAACAAAAATAAAATAATAATTATTATTATTAATTGATTAACTAATTACTTAATAAGCAATAAATATCAAGAACATGAGATGAAGAGTCTTTGAAAAAGAGTCCATAGGATGTTAGAACAGTTCAGGGATTGGGCAAAATAAGTTGAGTGAAGTAATCTCCTCTGGTCAAGAGCCTGATGGTTGAGGGGTAATAACTGTTCCTGAACCGGGTAGTGTGGGTCCTGAAGCTCCTGATGACAGCAGCAAGAAGAGAGCATGGACTGGATGGTAGGGGTCATTGATGATTAAAGGCTTAAGGTTTTATTTTATTGTCAAAGTATGTATGCAAATAGAACGCTGAAATTTGTCTTCTCCAGCTAACCATAGAATACAGAAACCATATAAGTAGTTGAAAGAAGGACATCCATCACACCCATCCCCCCCGTGCATGAAAAGAAAAAGAAACAAAAACTCGCAAATGTCAAGCACCCCCAACCACATCCTCGCACAAAAAACTAACAGATCACCCAAGCCCCCAGCTTGCCACTGGGCAACAAGAAAGAATGAGTGAGAACACAAAAAAACAAAGAACTGAAAGAGGCCAATATGAACTACAGTCCAAACCATAAATCTCAGAACTTCGATAACACCTTCAAGAGGATCGGGACCCAGCGGCCTCTTTGACAGCAGTGACTCGAACGAGCGGTCTCACCAAAGAAAGGGACTCAGCCAGATTTTCAATCTCCTTCCTACTTTCTATGGTGATTTTTCCACACCTTTGATTCAGCCAATGACAGTAGCATCATCAGCAAATTTCAATATGGCATTGGAACTGTGCTTGGCCTTACAGTCATAAGTATAAAATGAATAGAGCAGGGGGATAAGCACACAGCCTTGTGGAGAACCTGTGCTGACGGAGATTGTAGAGAAGATCTTGTTGTCAATCAGAACTGAGTGGGGTCTCCAGGTGAGGAAATCGAGGATCCAGTTGCACAAGGAGGTATTGAGGCCTAGGTCTTTAAGCTTATTGATTAGATTTGGGGGATAGTAGTGTTGAATGCTGAGCTGTGGTCAATGAAGAGCATACTTATGTAAGCATCTTCACTGTCCAGGTGTTTCAGGATTGAGTGAAGTGCTAATGAAATGACATTCATTGTTGGCCTGGTGAAATGGTAGGCAAATTGGAACAGGCATCAGCAGGAGCTGTTATGTTCATCACCAACCTCTCAAAGCACTTCCTCACAGGATATAAGTGCCACTCATTGAGACAGGTTACCGTGTTCTTCTTAAGCTCTGGGATAATTGAAGTCTATTTAAAGCAGGTACATACTTCAGACTATCGAAGGGAGAGGTTAAAGATCTCAGTGAACACTCTAACCAGTTGATCAACACAAGTCTTCAGTACCTAGCCAGGTATCCTCTCAGGGCCAGGTGCTTTCCATGGGTTCACCCTTATGAAGGATGCTCTCAAATTGGCCTCAAAGACTAAAATCACTGCGTCATAGGGAGCTGAGGGCATTCATGAAGCTACCTTGATGTCACGGTGGTCAAAACAAGCATAAAGTGCATTGATCTCATCTGAGAGTTAAGACTTGTTGGCCTCGTTGTCACGTATGCTGCTTTGTTTCACTTCGTGGAAGGTGATAGCATTCAAGCCCTGTCACCGCTTTTGAGCATCCTTCAGTGATTCAATGTTGATCCAGAGTTGTGAGAATACTTTCCAGAGATCATACCTGGGCCCTCCCCTTGTATTTTACTTGGTAGCCAGACCTGAACACCACTGATCTGGCCCTCAGCAGACTGCAGATCTCATTCAGGACTTCTGCTTGGGGTAGACTGAATGATTTTGTAGAGACTCATTCATCTACAACTGTTTTTATAAAGTCCATGACAACCGTGGTGTGCAGATGAGTATTTGAACACGATCTGATCTACAGATTCAAAGCAATCCTGTAGCCACTCTTCTGCAACTACCTCTTAGTTGTCCTTAATTCTGAAGACTTGCTCTTTAGTCACTCCTATATGCAGGTAGGAGGAGGACAGGCAAATGATCAGATTCCCCAAAATAAGGTCTAGGCATCGAATGGTAGGCATTCCTAATCGTAGTATTGGGACCCCTGCTGCTGCAGGTGATATGTTGATGATAATTATGCAGAGATTTTCAAACCAGCCTGATTGAAGTCTCCAACAATAATCAGAAAGGCGTTTCTTGTTTACTGATGGTGACACTCAATACATCGAGTGCTTACTTTACATCAGTCTGTGTTGGTATGTAAGCTGCAGTTATGATCATGGAGGAGAACTCGCTTGGTAAGTGGAACAGTTGGCACTTAATCATTAAATGCTCCAGGCTGGGGGAATTAGTGTGTGACAAGACTGCTGCATCCAAAGCACAGACCTCCACCTTTTGCATTCTCCAAAATAGCAGTAGTCCATCCTGTGTATCGAGAAGCTCTTGGGTCTTACCGATGTATTCAGCATGTCTCCGTGAAACAGAGAGCACACCAATACCTCATTCCCCTCTGATACAGCAATATTGACCTAAGGAATACTCCCTAAAACTTATGAGGATCTCCAGCTAGTCATTACTCTTTGAGCGAAATAATACTTTTTGACGTCAGCTCTAACTCTCTCTAAATTTCTCATTGATGTTTCTCTGAAATGGATACACAGCAGCTTGAGTGAATGCTGCTCAAGAGTTATAAGGTTCCCCAGGTTATGGAACATTTAATTTATAGAAATCTGACCTCACACAAATTTTCCAATAATTTTAATATAATTATATTTTTAAAAATTATATAATGCTAATAAAAATATTTTGCAATTATCATTTACTATAAGAGATAGGAACAGAACCAGGCCATTTGGCCCATCAGCTATGCTCCACCATTTCATCATGGTTGATCCAATTTTCCTCTCAGCCCCACCACTCTATCAAGGCATTTCACAATTTGATTAGTTTCATTGAGGTCACCCCTTATTCTTCTGAATTCCAGTGAATACAGGCCTAGAGCTACCAAAAACTCTTCATATGACAAGCCATCCAATCCTAGAATCACTTTTGTGAACAGCTTTTGAACCCCCTCCAGTTTCAACACTTCCTTTCTAAGATAAGGTGTCCAAACCTGCTCAGAATACTTCAATTGAGGCCTCACCAGTGTTTTACAAAGCCTCAACATTACATCCTTGTTTTTATATTCTAGTCCTCTCAAAATGAATGCTAACATCACATTTGCCTTCTTCACCACAGACTCAATCTGCAAATTAACCTTTAGTGAATCCTGCACAAGGACTCCTAAATCCCTTTGGTCCCTATTCACCTCTAGAAAATACTACTTTCAATTTTTCTACCAAAATGTATGACCATACAATTACCGACATTATATTCCATCTGCCATTTCTTTGCCTATTCTCCTAAACTGTCTAAGTCATTCTGTAGCCTCTCTACTTCCTCAAAACTACCAAGCCCTCCACCTATCTTCATATCATCTGCAAACTTTACAACAAGGCCATCAATTCCATCATCCAAATCATTGACATACAACATAAAAAGAATCGGTCCCAACACAAACCCTTGTGGAACATCATTAGTCACCGGCAGCCAACCAGAAAAGGCTTCCTTTATTCCCATTCTTTGCCTCCTGCCTATCAGACACTGCTTTATCCATTCTAGAATCTGTCCTGCCATACCATGGGCTTGTAGTTTGTTAAGCAGCCTCATGTGTGACACCTTGTCAAAGGCCTTCTGAAAATCCAGTGCACAACATCAACCAATTCTCCTTTGTCTATCCTGCTTCTTATTTCTTCCAAGAATTCCAAAAGATTTGTCGGGCAAGATTTTCCTTTGAGGAAACCATGCTGACTATGGCCTGTTTTATCATGTGCCTCCAAGTACCCTGAGACCTCATACTTATCAATAAATTCCAACATCTTCCCAACAACTGAGGTCAGACTAACTGGCCTCGGGGAGATATACTTCTCCCAAGACTCCAACATCCAGCATGAAGAACACACAGCGGCCATTTGAACTACACTATGTACCCCTGACACAGTAAGGGAAAGGGGAAACTCAACTAGCCAGAGCCATCATGAGAAACCTCCACGCTGTGCACTGCTCCCGCTGCCAGATTGGCAACAAACGCCTGCAAAGCTCTCCTTTTAAATGAGCACCACCGACTTGCAAGAGACTGGCTCACTGTGCACTGCTACCACCACTGATAGGGCCACCGGAATATGATGAGAATAATGTAAAATCGACTACCCTACACCTCAAGTAGCTGGAACTACACCAGAGTCTAAATGTAGTGAGACACAGCGTAACACGAAAGGGTAGGATCAGTGCATGAAGATGCAGGAGAACTTGTCACTTTGGTATCAGGATGCCAGAAAATGCAGGGAATTTTTAATCTAAGTGAAATAATGGTGCCTGAATGGTGCTCATTTACAAAGGGACAGGTATTTACTCATTTTCTTGGGAGATACCTAAGCAGGAGTGAGTTTAGTCAGTCAAAAATAGAAAAAGAGAGGACTATTAGAATTAGAGGAAGCATGTTATGCATCAAGGTTTGCAATGGTCAATACTTTAGATATAGTAGAATGAGGAAACCAGATGTAGTCCCTTCAGCAGAAAATGTGAGATATTATAGGAGAAAGTTATTGGAATCAGATACAGACTAATGAATTTGGTTGGAGTGCATCACAGGTAACTCTGGGTTCAGTTAAATTTCTGAAGCCTCTTCAGGATACCACAAATTTGATAATTGACCACATAGGCCTCATATCTAAGGGAACACATAAAGCCAAGAGCAGTGCTACATATAGTAGTCGGTTGTTCACCGTGATTGGTACAAATTTATTACAATTTGATGCTCTTTGAGTACCAAATTGGGTATCAGATGAGCAACTTAAAGAAGGGGTTGTGGAAAAGTGCCCTTGTATCATATTACCTGTGATTACAGCAAAGAACAGTTTTACATCAGTGTTGTATTTCACATTCCCCGACATGAACTAGAGATAAGTTCCAAATAAAACGTTATTTGTGAGGTGTTCTTTGCTTGTATATAACAAGCAGGTTTGTGAATGGTGTGGTCAGGGTCTGTTCTGCCTGATTCAAGCTGATTGTTTATTGAGATCAAAAAGCCATCAATTACTGATTGCGCTTGCTGGGAAGAGGGCAATAAGTGGACGCTGGCCTGGAGCAGAGCCAGTAAAAAGATGTTAAAGGTCAGACTCTTGACTATAGCAAATGAATCTAGAATGCAATATTTGAATTGGTAAGAAATGAGTATAAAACCAGAGGTCTCCACATACAAAGCAACAGTAACTCTGCAGGAGAACAACTGTTGTGGATGTGAGGTGCCCCACGGACACGTGGAGATTCGAAATGGGGAACAAGGAACATATGGCCCGCAGCAGAAACTCCCTTTTTAGCTGGAATTGACTTTTCACAGACGGTCAGGGAAACTTTGTTGGTGTGCACACTAGTACTGGTTGTTTAAGTTCATGTGTTTTTCAACTGAGACAATAAAGGACTTGTCAGTAAACACAGATTCTCTCTGTGTCTCACTGATCATTATTACAAAGAGTGATTCTTGTAACAGCCCCCTCCTGGAATCAGCACTCTCCAGATTTCCCCAATCTGCCTGCATAGTGACTATCGTAACATCAGAATCAGAATCAGACTTTAATCGCCAAGTACCTATGCACATACAAGGAATTTACTTCCGGCAGATGTTGTCTCTCTGCTCATAACAATAATAATGATAAATATAAATGAAAATATAGATTATACGTACAGGTAGTGCAATCCAAGTAATAGTTAGCCGACAGTTAACCGGCAGTTAACTGTTTAGCAAAGTGACCGCAGTAGGGAAAAAACTTCTCCAGTGCCTATTAGTCTTAGTCTGGAGGGATCTGAAGCGCCTACCAGACGGAAGCAGATCAAACAGTCCGTGCGCAGGATGGGAGGAGTCCTTTATGATGTTCCCCGCCCTCTTCTTCAACCTGGAAGAGTACAGGTCCACAATAGAGGGCAGGGAGGCTCCAATGATGCGCTCGGCAGTCCTCACTGTGCGCTGTAGTCTGGTTCTATCCTGCTTGGTGGTGGCTCCAAACCACACAATGATGGAGGTGCACAGGACAGACTCAATGACTGCAGTGTAGAACTGCAGCAGCAATTCCCTTTTAACATTGCCCTTTTAGCATGTATTTTCTATGTCCTATTGTAATTTGTAGGGCCACATCCTTACCACTGTTTGGGGATCTTCATACGACTCCCATCAATGTCTTTTTACCCCTTGCATTTCCTTAGTTCTGTCCATAATGATTCAACACCTTCCAACTCTACATCAATTCTTTCTAATTTCATTGCCAACCCTTCTGCCTTCCTCCCTTTTGATACAAAGTGTATCCTTGGACATTAAGCTCACAGCTATAATTTTCTTTCAGCCATGATTCAGTGATGCCCACAATATCATTCATACCTGCCAGTCTGCAAGTTCATCTGCCTTATTCCGTATACTGCTTGCATTCAAATATAACACCTTTTGCCCTGTATTCACACTTCTCGATTTTGTCCGCCTTTTCCATTGCAGCTCATCCTGTTGACTGCGATGTAGCCCTATCAGCAGCCTCTCTTCATTACACATTGTCTCTGTTTGTAAACCAGCTACCTCATCTTCAGCACTAGCACCCGTCTTTCCTACAATATTTCTTGCATTGAAATATACGCACTTAGTACATTAGTTGCACCATGCTCAACCTTTTGATTCTTAACTTTGTCTGAAGTCTTACCAACATCTGCCTCCACAATCTTTCCACTAACTGTTCTGGCGTTTGGGTTCCCATCCTCCTGCAACTCTAGTTTAACAGATCATTATAGCATTAACAAATCTTCCCACTAGGATATCAGACCCCCTACAGTTCATGTACAAGCCATTATTTCTGTACAGGTCCCACGTTCCCGGCAAGAGAGCTCAATGATCCAAAAATCTTATGCCCTCCCTCTTACACCAACTCCTTAGCCATGTATTAAACTGTATAATCTTCCTATTTCTGGCCTCACTAGCACCTGGCATGGGTAGCCCTGCAGGTCCTGCCCTTTAACTTAGCCCCTAACATCTTGAACTCCCTAAGCAGAATCTCATCGCTTGTCCTACCCATGTCATTGGTACCTACATGGACCACAACTTCTGGCTGTTTACCCTCCCACTTAAGGATGCTGAGGACTTGATCTGAGATATCCTGGACTCTGGCACCTGGCACCTGAGAGGCAACATACCATCCAGGAATCTCAGATGCAGTGTATGATCTATTAGTTTCATTAGGATCAGTGTTACAATGAGCATAGAAGATATTCAATTGGAGTTTGGAGCTCAGTTCTAGACCATTCTTTAAGGAGTCTACAACCTTCCTGTAGAATGCATGGGTTTCCCCTGGGTGCACTGATTTACTCCCACAGTCCAAAGGCATACTAGGTAGGCTAATTGGTCATTATAAGTTGTCCCATGATTTGGTTAGGGTTAAGTGGGTTTGTTGGAAGTTGCTGGACAGTGTAGTTTGAAGGGCCAGGAGGGCCTGCTTCACGGTGGATGGGTGGATAATAAATAAAAGATTCATTAAAAAGTCTATGAAGAGTGATATGTGTAACCATGCAAAATAAATGTTTCTCACCAAGTTTTTCTCACAGCCTAGAATCTGGGGAGAACTGATGGGAAGATTGAGAGAATATAAAAACAAAAATGGGATTAGTGAAGGATTAGTGTAAATGGGTGTTTACATTTGACACAGACTCTGATCCAAAGATCCAAAAATCCCCATTTCCACACTGCAGCACGAATCTATAGCATGCTTCTATTGAGTAGGTTTTGCTGGGTTGTTAGGCTGCTATTGCAACCTTTACTTGGTGGGCTCGTCAAGCAGACAAAACAATTGTGGTAAAGTCTTTTCCATTGCCATTTCTCAGCTGGTATCTCCTTCGAGACATTACTGCAGCAATAAACCTGCAATAAGTATCCTTTCTTTCAGGATAAATGTCATAAATGAATACCGAGCAAATGGTTTCTCCTCCTTTTGTTTTCATTCCTGTTCAATTCTGATAAACCTATTTCATCATAAGTATGAGAAGTGGCCTTAGTACAATTGTCATGGATAATACTGATGTGAGAACTGTCAAAATGGATACTTAGGCATCATCAGACCTGCTGGTAGCTTATCCGTAAGTGATTACTAACCGAAGTATGCAACTTTCATAATAACTGAATGCCAATCTCACCCACATTTTATTTTGTCAAATCTCATTTCATTTTTCAATCTTTTTATTGATTTTCAAATAAAGAATATACAAATCAGAGGAGGAATTTAGCAAACAGATTATATAAAAGACATATAAACAGCAATAATAAAAACAGAAAGTATATAATGTCAAAATCAAATAGGTAAAATATTACACTGTTATATATACAATGGTCAAAAAAAACTACAACTCCTCACAGCAATCATAAAAAAAAGATTGGAAA